>NC_137654.1:2444433-2499348 GCF_963422515.1 Blennius ocellaris
GCGGCCTGACGCCATACGCTCATCACTTTGTAGATGTTCTCTGGTTGAGTGTAGAACTACAGTATGTAGATGTTCCCTGGTTGAGCGTAGAGCTACAGTATGTAGATGTTCCCTGGTTGAGCGTAGAGCTACAGTATGTAGATGTTCTCTGGTTGAGCGTAGAGCTACAGTATGTAGATGTTCTCTCTGGTTGAGTGTAGAACTACAGTATGTAGATGTTCTCTCTGGTTGAGTGTAGAGCTACAGTATGTAGATGTTCTCTGGTTGAGCGTAGAGCTACAGTATGTAGAAATTCTCTGGTTGAGCGTAGAGCTACAGTATGTAGATGTTCCCTGGTTGAGCGTAGAGCTACAGTATGTAGATGTTCCCTGGTTGAGCGTAGAGCTACAGTATGTAGATGTTCCCTGGTTGAGCGTAGAGCTACAGTATGTAGATGTCTCCTCTCTGGTTGAGCGTAGAGCTACAGTATGTAGATGTTCTCTCTGGTTGAGCATAGAGCTACAGTATGTAGATGTTCTCTCTGGTTGAGCATAGAGCTACAGTATGTAGATGTCTCCTCTCTGGTTGAGCATAGAGCTACAGTATGTAGATGTTCTCTCTGGTTAAGCGTAGTGCTCATGGTAAAGAAAAGCTCCCGGCTGTCTTTGGACAGTTGCAGTGTTTCTTTTTTTGTACTCAATTTTTATTGAACAGTTTTCCACATAACAGTTACAGCAAAGTTGTCAGCATATAAACATTGATGAACGTTAAGCAGCATTCATGTAACAATAATCTTGTATGTGTTGTGATGAACCGCCATGGAGAGTAAATGGTTAATGAGGTGCCAGAATACATCACTTATCTATACGTGATGGCTGTTATTTGTTGGGATACCCTGTCCATTTTGTCCATGTTGTCCATTTTGTCCATTTTGTCCATGTTGTCCGTGTTGTCCGTGTTGTCCACGTTGTCCATTTTGTCCATTTTGTCCATGTTGTCCACGTTGTCCATGTTGTCCATTTTGTCCGTGTTGTCCATTTTGTCCATTTTGTCCGTGTTGTCCATTTTGTCCATTTTGTCCTTGTTGTCCATTTTGTCCGTGTTGTCCATGTTGTCCGTGTTGTCCATGTTGTCCATGTTGTCCGTGTTGTCCATGTTGTCCATGTTGTCCATTTTGTCCGTGTTGTCCATTTTGTCCGTGTTGTCCATTTTGTCCATTTTGTCCGTGTTGTCCATTTTGTCCGTGTTGTCCGTGTTGTCCATGTTGTCCATGTTGTCCGTGTTGTCCATGTTGTCCATGTTGTCCGTGTTGTCCATGTTGTCCGTGTTGTCCGTGTTGTCCATTTTGTCCGTGTTGTCCATGTTGTCCGTGTTGTCCATTTTGTCCGTGTTGTCCATTTTGTCCGTGTTGTCCATGTTGTCCGTGTTGTCCATTTTGTCCGTGTTGTCCATTTTGTCCATGTTGTCCATGTTGTCCATTTTGTCCATGTTGTCCATTTTGTCCATGTTGTCCATGTTGTCCATGTTGTCCGTGTTGTCCATTTTGTCCGTGTTGTCCATTTTGTCCGTGTTGTCCATGTTGTCCGTGTTGTCCATTTTGTCCATGTTGTCCATTTTGTCCATGTTGTCCATGTTGTCCATTTTGTCCATTTTGTCCATGTTGTCCATTTTGTCCATGTTGTCCATGTTGTCCGTGTTGTCCATTTTGTCCGTGTTGTCCGTGTTGTCCATTTTGTCCGTGTTGTCCATGTTGTCCGTGTTGTCCATGTTGTCCGTGTTGTCCATGTGGTCCATGTTGTCCATTTCCAGCCAGTTGTCCACTGTGGGGGGGTCGACTTGGAACCATTTGTGAGTGACGGCTTTTTTTGACTGCTGCAGTAAAAATGTCACCAGATCAATTATCAGTTCCCGTAATAGTTTCTGGTTTATCACTAAATAGAGTCATACAAGTGATGGGATCTGTAGACTGAGAAGTTCTTGTATGATTTTCCCAATATGTTTTGATTTTAGGACGGTTCCCAAAGATGTGATCTTGGTGTGCCTCCAACATCGTTGGGTAGATGTTGTTTGGTGAGACTTCAGTTTTGGAGTAAAGAATAAACGGACCAGGTTTAACGGCAGTCCGCAGGACATGACGTTGACATCGGTCTTACACAGATTGTTCCACTGTTCCGTGGTTCTTGCAGGACACAACTCCTTTTGCCATGTGTCTTTACTGTGGCTGCTGGAGGTTCCCCGGCCCGCCGCAACTCCTTCACACTATTTTGAAATGATGAAATGAGAGTTGCAGTGTTTCGTATCTCATCCTGGGTTGGAGGCTTTTCCATATGAACCCACACAGCATTCCTCTGCACTCTATTGCTTTTCTATATGTACTGATAGAAGGAGGTAAAATAGTTGTGGTAATATATTCATTTGAACGATGTGTTTGAAGTCCAGCGGTAGTAAACTCAACTTACTTAAATCTGTCTTTGTTGCTTTGGTAGCAGATAGTTTAATTGCACAGATGGTTGATAAATGTTATGGACTTTTTATTCCTAAATATTTCATGTTCTTATCGTCCCAAAGAAATGACAAAGGTCACATATTTGTACCAGGGGTGTGTAATTATAGGAGAGAACTTGGGTTTTATACACGTTCAGTTTATATCCTGAGCAATGACCAAATGTATTTTCAGGGCAACATGAATCCTGCCAAGGTTCCAGAAGTGATTGTTGTGAAACTCTGTGTCGCGTTCAGGACTGAGTTGAGCTTTCTTCACTTGATAGGAAGTCAGGTGTTATTTCAGTGTCGGGGTGAATCTGACTACTACAATCCGATATTTTGCAGTTCCTGTGAGGACCATGTGATCTCCTGCAGTAGTGGTAGAATAATTCTTCTTCAAGAAGAGAAGGAACACTTGTCATTTCATGTCATAGACCTGATTGATTTGTTGTTGCACATCACATCGATGTTCTTAACATTTCACGAGGTGTTTACTAAACTGTTGGGCTGTTTCAAAGTTTTGTCTCAATGAAGTTAACGTATTTAAAGTTTTTGACTTTTTGAAGGCAATATAATAAAAGCTCCGAACGTGACGACTGGAAGAGCATTAAACTCCTTTATTATTGACAAACGTTTGAGGAGGTTCAGAAAAAGGTTGTGCTCTATTGTTGTCACATCCTTCACATATTTAGAGTATTCAATTTAAGAAAGTACATGATGAATGGAAATGAAGTAAGTGTGTTGTATTTCGGTCCGGCGAGGTGTTGCAGTACGTTTAGCACAACTTTATAATCACATATCTTATTGAAGTCATTAGCGTACTGTGGGAGAACCCATTCCACCAGTGCTTTACAGGGTTCCACTTTGCTCATTTTCGCCCACGTGGTGTAGTTTGTTGTGGTGACGGTGTTTCCTGTGTTGCAGGTCTGTAGAGATGCGGAGCTGCTGAGGGTTCGGGGCTGCTGAATACTAAAGTGGACTGCAGGCCCAGAAACACAGACCCAGTTCCGAGGTTCCAAGCTCGTCATCGCAGCAGCCCTGTTGGGGTTGCTATGGCGACCCGGCGCCGCTCCCAGACCCAGGAAACCCCACTGTGTGCCAAGAGTCTCTAAGAGCTGCTGCTCCGCTCTCCTCATGAGTCTTGTCTGTGTGCTCCCCGGCTCCTGGCCACAGCCCCCCCCCTCCAGCAGCAGCCCCCCCCCCAGCAGCAGCAGCGTTCTCTCTTTGGCTCCAGCATGTTCCACCAGCAGGACCCCCTGAAGGGCCCGCTGCAGGAGGGCCACCCGGCCAGCCGCCAGGTCTTCCACTGCCAGGAGTGTGGCAAGCAGTACAACACCCAGCTGGGCTACCGCCGCCACCTGGTAGCGGCCCATGGCACCGCGGGGGGACTGCCCTGCTCCGAGGGGGGCCCCCCCCTGCTGGAGCACCTGGGCGGACACATGGACAGACCCCCCCCGGCGGAGGGCGGCACCAACGTGGCGGTGCCGGTGAGAGAGAGGAAGTACTCCTGCGAGCGCTGCGACCGCCGCTTCTACACCCGGAAGGACGTGCGGCGCCACGCGGTGGTGCACACGGGGCGCCGCGACTTCCTGTGCCCCCGCTGCGCCCAGCGCTTCGGCCGCAGGGACCACCTGACCCGCCACTTGAAGAAGAGCCACGCCCAGGAGGCGGGTCTGATGCCCCCCTGTAACTCCAGCACCCCCGTGGCCACCTCCAGCCCGGCCCCCCAGGGCCCGGTGAAGGAGGAGCCCAGCCCGGCCCCCGCCGAGCTGAGCGCCGTCTCCAAGGAGCCCATGGAGCCCTTCCCCAGGGACATGTACGCCTCCTACCCCATGGCCAACGCCGTCCCTGGGCTCGGCCACGCCCACGGCCTGATGCAGGGCTCGCTGCCCTCCGGCATGGCGGTGGGCCGCCACATGTCGCCGCAGCCCCCGCACCACCACCACCTGCAGCCCCCGGCGGGGCCGCAGCAGCAGCCCTACGGCAACATGCCGCGGTACCAGCACGGATCTACCTCATATCCCCGCGCCGACGTGGACAGCTTCCTCCTGGACCTCCAGAGTGCCCCCCCGCCCCACTCCTCCACCTCGGCCTCCGCCTCTCCTCAGAGGGAGGCGCTGGGCGAAGGCCTGAATGCGGTGGGAGACCCTCACCTGCTCTCCAGGAGCCCCGCCGAGCTGTCCTGCACCACCAACATGGACCTGGGCCCCCTGCTGAGCTTCCTGCCGTTCAGCCTGCCGCCTTACAGTCCTCACGTGGGGATGGGAGGGTTGGTGATGAGCTACCCCCCCACCGCCACCACCACCACCTCCTCCCCCTCCCCCTCCACCACTCAAGCCCCGGGGCCCTTCCCTTTCTTCCAGCCTTCCCAGGCCCACGTGGCGCAGGGCCCCGGGGCCCACAGCCACAGCCAGCTACCTCAGGCCTACAGCAGTCCTGCTATGAGCGCCTCCAGCTCTCTACCTCACTACTACCAAGCCTTTCAGCAGTAAGCAGCTCTTTACACCTCGCCTTCATACGCACCGTGGTGACGGAAGGAGGCAACGTGAGTGTGGAACAATTGTCACTTTGGCTTTTCAGTGCTAATGTTGTTAATCTTAGTTGTTTTTGTTGAACACAACAAATCACCTCATCAGTATTACCTCATTATTTAAGATGTAAGCTTGAATGTTTAAGGAACCGTCGGAAATCTCACCGCAACCAAAAGACAGCCATTCTTGTCAAGTTTGTTACAAAAGGCAAAATATGCAACGTGAGCAGAATAACGTGACATCACATGACTGGCGTGGAGACGAGCACTGAAGCGCGGACCAGGACTAGACTGTCATGAGACTTGGCCCGGTTCAGATCCCAGATGTAGGACTAGATGAACCCCTTCATGGCAGATTGACTGTTCTTACACCGGAGCCATTGTTTCTCTGTTGTCACCTGTTTAACAGAGATCACCCTTCTGATAGCGAGCCCTGAATCCGGCGGCGCCACAGACGTGGGGGCCAGTAGTTGGTCTGCCCGCTGGCGCTCTTTGCTGTAGGAGAGCTACACAACGCAGCTTTTCACTGAAGACCTTCAAAGAATCTGCCGTAAAGCCTGCGTCCATGTCGGCAGACAATACTCTAGTGAAAATACATTTTAAAGGAGAATTTAGTTAAATTTCCTGCAGAAAAACTGACAAATGTCATGTGAACAGAGTTTAACTGACTTCTCACCCAGCAGGGAAAATCCTGCTTGTTTTTCTTTTTGTTTGTTTTTTGAGACGTGTGAGTGATAATGAAGGTGTTTCCTGTTAGTGATGTGAAGGGAAAAGTTAAATAAGTTGTGGCAGAAACGCAGTGAAGCCCTGATCGGCGCCAGGTGGAGTCCCACTGCTCTGATGCGGGTGTTTCCACCAGGAGCACTTCACCTTCAGTTGGAGCCACAAAGAGGAAATGTCTGTGTCCATTCATTGAACATGTGACACCTGCAGAAGTCAGACACACAGTTTAACAGTGTGTTGACATTGGCTTTGAGAAAAACTGTCGGTTATTGGAAAAAAATCTGCATCGGATGAAAATGCGGCTTTTAATAAGGAATTCTAAGAATTTTATTGACATTTTAGTATTCAGCATCGGCAAATACCCACATGTGAGAGATTGTACTCTTCCTGTGAACGACGTTGCATCCCCAACCCCAAACTAAAGCGTGTTTGAGGACATGTCCCCCTGGAGCTGGACCGTCCCCCGGGGACGTCCTTCTGTCTGGACAGATCCTGTGGAGCCACACATGGAACCTGTTCCTCGTTACTTAGTGAAGCTAAAGTGTCAGTCGTTGTACTCAGGAGTTGAACACGGAGTCCAGGTGGAAGGCAGACGGTGCTGACCCCCAGACCCCCGGACCCCCAGACCCCCGGACCCCCAGACCCCGGGACCCCCAGACCCCCGGACCCCCAGACCCCCAGACCCCCGGACCCCCCACGGCTCGCTTCTCTAGATTAGTAGAGAAAATGCACTTATGACTCGTTGACATTGTGGAAGCAAACCATGAGGCTGCTCCGCTCCACTTTTCTCTTCATCGCTCACTGTGGTACTGCTTCTTCACCTCCTCCTCCTCTATCCGTTCTTCACCTCCTCCTCCTCCTCTCTGACCGTTCTTCACCTCCTCCTCCTCTCTGACCGTTCTTCACCTCCTCCTCCTCTCTGACCGTTCTTCACCTCCTCCTCCTCTCTGACCGTTCTTCACCTCCTCCTCCTCCTCCTCTCTGACCGTTCTTCACCTCCTCCTCCTCCTCTCTGACCGTTCTTCACCTCCCTCCTCCTCTCTGACCGTTCTTCACCTCCTCCTCCTCTCTGACCGTTCTTCACCTCCTCCTCCTCCTCTGAGCTGTGTTCTTCACCTCCTCCTCTCTGACCGTTCTTCACCTTCTCCTCCTCTCTGACCGTTCTTCTCCTCCTCCTCTCTGACCGTTCTTCACCTTCTCCTCCTCTCTGACCGTTCTTCACCTCCTCCTCCTCTCTGACCGTTCTTCACCTCCTCCTCCTCTCTGACCGTTCTTCACCTTCTCCTCCTCTCTGACCGTTCTTCTCCTCCTCCTCTCTGACCGTTCTTCACCTTCTCCTCCTCTCTGACCGTTCTTCACCTCCTCCTCCTCTCTGACCGTTCTTCACCTCCTCCTCCTCCTCTGAGCTGTGTTCTTCACCTCCTCCTCTCTGACCGTTCTTCACCTTCTCCTCCTCTCTGACCGTTCTTCTCCTCCTCCTCTCTGACCGTTCTTCACCTTCTCCTCCTCTCTGACCGTTCTTCACCTCCTCCTCCTCTCTGACCGTTCTTCACCTTCTCCTCCTCTCTGACCGTTCTTCTCCTCCTCCTCTCTGACCGTTCTTCACCTTCTCCTCCTCTCTGACCGTTCTTCACCTCCTCCTCCTCTCTGAGCTGTGTTCTTCACCTCCTCCTCCTCTCTGACCATTCTTCTCCTCCTCCTCTCTGACCGTTCTTCACCTCCTCCTCCTCCTCTCTGAGCTGTGTTCTTCACCTCCTCCTCTCTTCTTCCTGCCTCACTCGGACCTTGCCGTGGTGAGGAAGTTGAGACTGAATTGAAAGGAGGCGCTGAGCAGACAGAAGGTTAGTCGTCTTCACAAGGTGACAGTGTTTCCATCAGAACAGCTGGAGAACCTCCCTGAAGCTCGGCTTCAATCTTTTCAGTCTGTTTGAGTCGCATCAAATTAATAAAACAAAGAAGTAAGGCTGCACAATGTATGGGTTTGTTGTGACTCATTGTGTATATCTCAACCGTTATGTTTCCATGTTTGAGTCCTGCTGCTGCAGCGTTCTCATGGTTTGTATCCAGAGAACCAGACGGTAGAACCACAAGCTGCTTCCTTTCAAGTGACCATCAGAACTTCCTCACTGAAGGATTTGAGCCGCCGATCCGCCTGCGTCCCTTCTCCAGACGGTGGTGGTGGTGGTCAGGGTTAGGGAGCGGGTCAATCCAGACCAGATGAATTCCTCCAACATCATCAACAGTCTCACTTTACAGCGGCACAGTGGTGTCTGGCCCAACTTCCCACTGCGCTTCCTTTAGTGCAGGGGTCTCAAACTCCGGTCCTGGAGGGCCGCAGCCCTGCATGTTCTCCATGTGTCCTTGCTTCCACACAGCTGATTGCAATGAGCAGCTGGTTGTCTGGCTTCGTGCTGAAGGTGCTGATGAAGCATCAGGACACTCAGGGGAGGGAGACGTGGAAAACATGCAGGGCTGCGGCCCTCCAGGATCTGAGTTTGACACCCCTGCTTTAGTGGATATTTTCCATTGACTTCTTTTAAATATCGCAACCAGATGCTGGATTGGGTCAGTCGTCCCTGTTCCTCTGTTGGTTCCTCTGTTTCTAGTCTTTCCACCAGAAACAACCAGGTTCTAGTTCTGGTCCAGGGCCAGATTCAGCACCAGTTCTTTGTCTTTCCACCTCCAAAGCCTATCAGGGGCTAAACTGGTGCTAGGCCGGCCCCCCATGGTTGCTGGGCCAGAGCAGGGTCATACACATCATCAGCTGGGGGCGGAGTTATCTCTGGAGTTACCTCTGGAGTTACCTCTGGAGTTACCTCTGGAGTTATCTCTGGAGTTACCTCTGGAGTTACCTCTGGAGTTATCTCTGGAGTTACCTCTGGAGTTATCTCTGGAGTTATCTCTGGAGTTATCTCTGGAGTTATCTCTGGAGTTATCTCTGGAGTTACCTCTGGAGTTACCTCTGGAGTTACCTCTGGAGTTATCTCTGGAGTTATCTCTGGAGCTATCTCTGGAGTTATCTCTGGAGTTATCTCTGGAGTTATCTCTGGAGTTACCTCTGGAGTTACCTCTGGAGTTATCTCTGGAGTTACCTCTGGAGTTATCTCTGGAGTTACCTCTGGAGCTACCTCTGGAGTTACCTCTGGAGTTATCTCTGGAGTTACCTCTGGAGTTACCTCTGGAGTTATCTCTGGAGTTACCTCTGGAGTTACCTCTGGAGTTATCTCTGGAGTTACCTCTGGAGTTACCTCTGGAGTTACCTCTGGAGTTACCTCTGGAGTTATCTCTGGAGTTATCTCTGGAGTTTCCTCTGGAGTTATCTCTGGAGCTACCTCTGGAGTTATCTCTGGAGTTACCTCTGGAGTTTCCTCTGGAGTTACCTCTGGAGTTATCTCTGGAGTTACCTCTGGAGCTACCTCTGGAGCTACCTCTGGAGTTATCTCTGGAGTTATCTCTGGAGTTTCCTCTGGAGTTACCTCTGGAGTTATCTCTGGAGTTATCTCTGGAGTTTCCTCTGGAGTTTCCTCTGGAGTTTCCTCTGGAGTTACCTCTGGAGTTACCTCTGGAGTTACCTCTGGAGTTATCTCTGGAGTTATCTCTGGAGTTTCCTCTGGAGTTTCCTCTGGAGTTATCTCTGGAGTTATCTCTGGAGTTATCTCTGGAGTTTCCTCTGGAGTTACCTCTGGAGTTATCTCTGGAGTTATCTCTGGAGTTATCTCTGGAGTTTCCTCTGGAGTTATCTCTGGAGTTATCTCTGGAGTTATCTCTGGAGTTATCTCTGGAGTTATCTCTGGAGTTATCTCTGGAGTTTCCTCTGGAGTTACCTCTGGAGTTACCTCTGGAGTTATCTCTGGAGTTATCTCTGGAGTTACCTCTGGAGCTACCTCTGGAGTTACCTCTGGAGTTATCTCTGGAGTTACCTCTGGAGTTATCTCTGGAGTTTCCTCTGGAGTTTCCTCTGGAGTTATCTCTGGAGTTATCTCTGGAGTTATCTCTGGAGTTATCTCTGGAGTTATCTCTGGAGTTTCCTCTGGAGTTACCTCTGGAGTTACCTCTGGAGTTATCTCTGGAGTTATCTCTGGAGTTACCTCTGGAGCTACCTCTGGAGTTACCTCTGGAGCTACCTCTGGAGCTACCTCTGGAGTTACCTCTGGAGTTACCTCTGGAGCTACCTCTGGAGCTACCTCTGGAGCTACCTCTGGAGTTATCTCTGGAGTTACCTCTGGAGCTACCTCTGGAGCTACCTCTGGAGTTATCTCTGGAGTTATCTCTGGAGTTGTCTCTGGAGCTACTTCTGGAGTTGTCTCTGGAGCTACTTCTGGAGTTACCTCTGGAGTCTTTTAATGGTTTCATGTGAAACAGAACTTTAATCATTTACGTAGGTTTCCATTATAAATGGATGTAGAGCTGCGTTCTATCATTCTACACCTCCATTCCTCATTCTATCATTCTACACCTCCATTCCTCGTTCTATCATTCTACACCTCCATTCCTCCTTCTATCATTCTACACCTCCATTCCTCCTCCTATCATTCTACACCTCCATTCCTCCTCATGCTGAAGCTTTTGATTCAGACACGTCCAGAAATAAAGTGAAAGGAGCAGAAATTGACTATGTAATGTCCACATGGGGACAAAGAAGCCCAACGCTCATTCATGTGTTGTTTTATTCTCTCTCTGGCCACTAGGGGCTCCAGACTGAAACAATTCTCTCTCTGGCCACTAGGGGCTCCAGACTGAAACAATTCTCTCTCTGGCCACTAGGGGCTCCAGACTGAAACAATTCTCTCTCTGGCCACTAGGGGCTCCAGACTGAAACAATTCTCTCTCTGGCCACTAGGGGCTCCAGACTGAAACAAGACAGACGTGAATAAACACCAATAGAGGACGAGGAGACTCAATGTTTTCTAGTTCTTTGGTCTGCATGCGAAGTTCAGGCCAGACTAGATGTAGGGACCTGGACCAGACCATGAATACAGTCCGTCTCCTGGTTCCTGGACCAGACCACGGTTACAGTCCGTCTCCTGGTTCCTGGACCAGACCATGAAGACAGTCTGTCTCCTGGTTCCTGGACCAGACCATGAAGACAGTCTGTCTCCTGGTTCCTGGATCCTGCCAGAACTACGTTGGTGGAATCGGTGACTCTGGAGTGAGGCGATGACGTGGCTCTCACTGGCTCCCGACAATGGAAACACACCCGGTTCTTTGACGAACTGGCTCTGAATGAGCTCCTGGTTCTTTCTGGTGGAAAAGTCCTCTGGTTCTTCCTCTGTTGGTTCCTCTGTTTATTTCGTGGCAGTCTTTGTTAGATTTCTCTGTCAAGTAGAAGCTCCTCTTCCTGCCTGGCCACTGGATGTGAGGAGGCTGCCGCTCTGCTCACTTTCAATCTTCTCGTTCTACAGAAGATTGGAGAAGGAATTCTTTCAATGGCCTTTCTGAGCACTTGTGCCGATTTTCCACATCCAGCAGTGATCAACAGCCGAGGTGTTTGATTGAGTGAGGACGTGTTGCTGTCCAGTCTGTCCGTCTGGACAGTCCTGTCATGATCAGCTCCCTGGAGAAGGTGGTGGTCCTGCTGTCCACCCCCACCCTAACAACCCTCAGCGTGTTGCACCAGCGTCTTAAAATGCTACTGTTGTGCCTCTCTAAGAGTGTCTAACCTCCACACTGGGTTCAAGCACTTATGTCAATTTTAAAACATGGATTTGATCTTTACCTCTAACACACACAACTGTGGGTTTTTCTTTTGTTTGTATTTTTATTTGCTTTTAGTGATTTTGGCCTCTTGATTTGTGCCATTAGATTGAAACTATAAAGTAGATTTTATGAATCTAAACTCTGTATCTAGTGGCAGACTGACATAATTCAAACGTTTCTACCTCTATGTTGTCATGTATCATTCTGCAAAAAATCATTAGAGCTAGTTTTAACCTGTAAGAGGCAGTTTTACCACTGAAATGGAAAGATGTTCAAAACTCTGCTTTGAAGGCGCGGCGGGAACCTTCAGTTCTGGCAATGTTTTCCACTGTGGTCTTTCTCTATACTTGCCTTTAATTATATTTCTACTTATTTACTACCTCAGAAGGGACAGACAGAAGCCTGTCTAACTGCAGAGAAGACGTCTGTGTAGAGTTTTATATTTGTCAGAACAAGCACATGTACTTTGTAGCTCCATAGTTTTGTACTGAGGTTTGCTCACAGGAGAAAGTGTACTGCCTTGGTCTTTGTCTGGTTCTGCTGCTCCGTCGTCTGCAGGTTGTCGAACTCCTCTGTCCCTCCTCCAGCTGGCGCAGGACCAACGTTTGTCTTCATCTGCAGCTAAATTACCTTTCAAAAATGAAACTAAATCTGAGTTTAAACTTTAAGTTTAATAAAACTAAGGGGATGTTTTTTGCATTGAGCCATTTTTAAAGACGCTTTAATGTGTAAACTCGTGAGTTTGAATTGTTTATCTCCTTACATTTCGATGGTTCCAAAACTGCAAAAAAAAGTTCTGAATTCTTGCTTCAAACTATGTGAAAGCTGTAAAACCGTCAGGCCGATGTTGGCGAAAGCCTTCTTAGACGTGCAGTTTCACACTTTCATTTTGCCGTGGCAGCTGTGATGCTGCTTGTGAAGCAAAACGACGAGTCACTGCGGAGCAAGGCAGCAGGGCAGCGACGCTATTAAAGCTCTACGGTTTTGAAAATGCGGCTGCACTTTGGCTCACAGCACCAACCTATTATGATCTGTATTCGTGGGGCTTCGGGGGAATGTGGCCTGCAGTGTGGGGGTTTGAGTCCTGCTCAAGCTGCCATGGAAGCTCATCACTGGAGGGGATTCTGTCCACGGGGCAGGAGGCCTCACGCTTACATCAGCACTTGGACAGAAAACCTTGGCTATTTGAAGGTCAATGGATCATTTTACTGATAGGAAGGTTTGTGGCCCTGGAGCTGAATGAGTTTTGACGTCCCTGTTCCAGAGGATCCCAGTGTGTTCAGCAGAGCAGCTCTGCTCAGGGGTGGAATCACTGCTCCATCTGCTGTTCCTGAACAGTTGGCCTCCTGCTGGTGTTTGTGAGGGAACAGCAGCCTGCAGGTGTTTGTGAGGGAACAGCAGCCTGCAGGTGTTTGTGAGGGAACAGCAGCCTGCAGGTGTTTGTGAGGGAACAGCAGACGGAGCTCCAGACTGCAGGAGACGGAGGGCAGCAGGACAAGACGCCTCTTTTCATTTCACTGTTCAGTATGTTCATTACCTGCATTGAGGTGGACTGTTGAGAAGCACCACGACAGGTTGGACCACCTTTAACTTAGAATGTGTTAGGTGTTTGTATTATCACTTAATAGACTAGAGGGCAGTGGAAGAGATGTCATGTTGAAATTGCCTGAGCATAAAGTAATACGAAATAAAGAAATCTTTAGATTTACTGTGTGTCTGTTTTGCTTGGAACTTTGTCTCCCTCCCCTCCCCTCCCCTCCCTTACCACACACACACACACACACACACGTAATCTTGGCCACAGCTTCATTGGTGAACGCTGGTTGAATATTTTCCAGGACCTCAGAAGTGGTCTCAGATCTCTTTAGTATCATTTCACTGCCTGTCTCTCCACAAAGCACTTTATCTTGTTCACACATTCACTGATTCACACACCGATGATCCATTAGAGCAATTTGGGGTTCAGTGTCTTGCTCAAGGACACGTCAGCATGTGGGCAGATGGAGAATTGAACTTGCAAACTTTGGATTGAGAGAGCCTGCTCTACCAACCCAGCCACAGCTGCTCCTCACTCTGAAAACGTGGAACAACAAGCGTGGTTGTGATGAAAAGGAGTGAACATGAGGACGTCCATGTGTTTCAGGGTGGCCGTGTTCTTTGACATAGAAAAGAAATTAGCTGGTGACCAAAGAATTGGAACAAAGTGGAGATTTGACAAATGACGACTTTATTAAAAGTGCCCAATACGGCATTGTCTCCTATAATCTACTGCGATGGAAAAGCTATCGAATGTATTTCTACTGTGTGCATGCTTGTGCCACACACCAGTGTTGAAGAGCTACAGGAACCTCAGTTTAAAAACGTTTTTTAATGTAGAAAATAATAAATATTCTGGATCATAACTTTGTTTAACAAACCAAACCAGATGAAGATCAGTGGTGAACTGACTGAGTTCTGACCATTCAAACTGTGATGGAAGTGAATTTACTGGAGGCCAAGAGGAGAGATGGTCGACATCAGTCTGTCTTTGTCTATTTAAATATGTTCATCTGCTTACATCTCCAATATATATCAGTGGTGGGCCTTCAAGGCCTTCAAGGCCTTCAAGGCTTCTCTGTAGGCTGAAGAAAAAGATCTGAATCACAGACTGATGTCGATTAAATTTTGTCCATGAACACTTCTTGAATAATTCCAAATGGTCAGTCTGCTTCTCCTCATCGGTTCTCCTCAGCTGCGCTGCTTCCAGAGGTGAACTTCCACATTAAAGCTTTTAACCAATCACGTTTTAGCTGTCATCTGTTGATTGGCTGGTCAGAGAGTCACTCTCCAGCGAGCGGGCTGCATCTGTCGCGAGCTGCATGAACAAAACTAGAGTTGTGTTTATTTAATAGCGGTTTTGTCAACCGACAATGACTAAAGGAGAAGATAAAGACATTTGGTTGAAGATTTATTGTCAAAACAATTTTGAATGTACTTTTCCCAGAGGTCATTGAACGCACCGCAGCACTCTGAGCACACCTCCCATGTCATTGACCAGCCTCACTACAAACTGCCATCCGTCTCCTCCTCCACCTCCACAAGCTTCTGGTGAAGCAGACGCTGCAGCTGCAGCAGGAGAAGAGACGGGAACTTGGACTTGTTTCATTCGTAAAGTTATTTATTCTGGCTACACGAGTATCTGTATGTGATGCAAAGGCTTTTTATACTGCATTTCTGCAGTAACATGGTTTTTGTAGCCAGGCCAACCCCTCCCTACACGCAGGACACGTGCGTAGGGCCCCGCGAGCCATGGGGGGGCCACATTTTGTGCAAGTTAATTGAATTTCCCTCGAGATCAATAAAGTATCATCATTCTCTGCAAATGCGCACAGGATGCGCTGCATTTTGCCGAGAGGCGCGTAGAACCACCGAGTCAGCCCGAGGCTGGAGAGAGGGAGGGAGAGAGAGAGGGAGAGAGAGAGAGGTTGGAGGTTTCAAAAAAACCTTTATTGAAAAACTTTACCCAAGGAAAAAAAAAACACTAGAGCATTACTTTTTTTTTTTTTTTTTTTAAATAAAAATAAATGATTTTAAACTAAACAACAAGAGAAAACAAAGGAAAAAACAAGCCATGAACATAGAAATCCTCATATGTGGACAATCAGCTCTCCACCTCCTCCCACAGAGCACAGCACCTGCTCCACTGCCCACAACCGGACAAAGTCCTGCAGGTTGTCCACTACTTTATAGTAGGCATGCTCCACCCTGAGCCGGGCCTTGACCAGTCCCTCGAAAACCGGCACCAGCTCCACACTCCCACAGTTCTGGGTCTTGTTTCTTCGGGTCAGCCACATGGCTAGCTTTGCGGACCCTGACAAGAAGTTGACCAAAGTACTCACAGCCTTATTGTTGGCTGTGTACTTCGGCCCGAAAATGAACAACTCGGAAGAAAACCAAACACCAAGTCCCAGAAAAAGCCTTCTCAGGGCGTCAAGAAGTGGCGTTAACCTGCGACACTCTACAAACAAGTGAACCAGGGTTTCGGTCTGGGAACAGAACAGGCAGTCGTCACTCACTCCTGGATCAATGCGCGCTCTGTATCTGTTCGTAGCTATGGTGCCGTGTACGATCCTCCACTGGAGGTCCGCTGTCCGTTTTTCAATTAGACGCTTGTACAGCGAGCGCCAACTTCGCCTGGGGGAAGAGTCGGGGCCAAAGAACTCGGTCCGCCTCGACTCTCTGAACTCGGCTAGTAGCCGGAGGTTGGACACCTTGACACAGGTCTGGTAGAGGTCCTTCTTTGATGCTTCCTGGAACATGCTCAGCCGTGGGACTGTCAGAGACAGAAGCCTCCCCCCCCCCTCCTGCCACTCCCCCACTGCTGGAGTAACAAGTAGAGAGGGGAAGCCATAGTCACCGTCCTCATACCACTGCTCACACAGTGCCTGGTCCGTCACAAACTGTCTGAGGTGTCGTGGCAGGGCTGCACAGACTTCCTCCACCACCCTGTTGAACAGTCTGGCGGAGGTGATGTTGCTCTTCTCTCTCAGGGAGCCCCCAGACGAGGCAGTCAGCCTCATTAGATGTCCCAGTTTGGTGCAGCCGGCCTGTCTGAGCTTCTCCCGAAGGCTGGCGGATTGCAGGGCTTGAGAGTTCAGGAAGCTGTTGTTGAACAGAGGCTCCTCGAAAAGCCACATGCCGGGAGTCTGGATGGTTTCTCGTTGGGCCCTCAGGGTTTTCCAGGCTTGTAGCACTGAGTTGTAGAAGGGGGTGCTCCCAGCCAGGTCCAGCCCTTCAGCCTCCATCAGGAAGAGCTGCTTTCCCAGCCCCAGGTTCCCCACTCTCCCCAGGAGCAGTCGAGCTGTGCTCAACCATCCCGGACCACAGCCGTAGAGCAGTCTTTGAGCTGTTTGCAGTCTGAAGGAGGCCATTCTTGACTTTAGGTCAATCAGTCCCTGACCCCCCTCAGCCACTGGCAGGTACAGAGCTGCTGCTTGGACCCAGTGATAACCCGACCAGAAGAAGTCCAGGACCGTCCTCTGGATGTCTTCAACCAGGCCTCTCGGTGGTGTCAAGGTGATGAGTTTGTGCCAGAGCATCGAGGCAACCAAGCTATTGATCACCAGAACTCTCCCCCTGTACCACAGCTGAGGTAGCAACCACCTCCATTTAGACAACCGAGCGCACACTTTCTCCTTTACCCCCTCCCAGTTCTTGAGTTTGAAAGCCTCAGTCCCCAGAAATACTCCTAGTACTTTTAACCCCTCCCTCTTCCATTCCAGCCCCCCAGGCAGACTGGGAATCGTCTGCTCCCTCCACCGACCCAGCAACAGAGCCTCGCTCTTCCCCCAGTTCACTCGTGCAGAGGTCGCCTTCTCATATAACGGCAGGGTGTTCTGTAATCCCTGTACATCCTCTTGACCAGACACAAAGACATTTACATCATCTGCATAGGCAGAAAGTACTAGAGGATGCTCGAGACCACAGTGCTCAGGCAAAGAGAGCCCTCTGAGCCGACCCCTCAACCCACACAGCAGAGACTCGATGGCCAAACTGTACAATTGTCCAGAAATGGGACAGCCCTGTCTAATTCCCCGCCGCACAGGGATGGGCCGGCTCAGCCCCACCCCAACCTTCACCAAACACTGAGCATTAAAATACAAAAGCTTCACCCAGGACACGAACCCGTCACCAAAACCAAAACCTCTAAGTGTAGAAAACAAATAGGAGTGATCCACCCTGTCAAACGCTTTTTCCTGATCCAAGGAAATGACACCCGTGTTTACATTAAAACCATCACACACATCAACCACGTCTCTAATTAAGAAAATGTTGTCCATGATCGTCCTGTCCAGGACACAGTAGCTCTGGTCAGACTGGATGATGTTACCCAGCACCTCCTTCAGTCTGTTGGACAGGGCTCTGGACAGGATCTTATAGTCTGTACAGAGCAGAGCTACTGGCCTCCAGTTCTTTAGCAAGGCCAGGTCGCCCTTCTTTGGCAGCAGGGAAAGAACCGCTCTCTGGCACGACACTGGAAGGGAGCCAGTTCTATTGCTCTCCAGGAGGACCCCATGTAGATCATGGCCCAGGATACTCCAGAACTTCTTAAAGAAGTCCGTGGTAAGCCCGTCGATCCCCGGAGCTCGGCCCGATGACAACTGGTTGACCGCCGCAGTCAACTCCTCCAATGACAGCCCTTCGTCCAGAGCAGTCTGTTCCCCTGGGCTGAGCTGAGGAAGACCCTCCAGGAGTTCCGCCCGGCTCTCCAGGTCACAGGACACGGCGGCAAACAGCTCAGAGTAGAAGTCCACTGCATGGGTCCTCATCTCGGCTGGATCAGTGGTGACTCTCCCCCCTGGGAGCTTCAGGCTGGTCATCAGCTTCCTCTCTGCTACCGACCTCTCCAGGTTGAAGAAGAAGGAGCTGGGGGCATCCATGTCTTTCAGCTGCAGGAAACGGGATCGAACCAGGGCTCCTTTAACTCTCTCCTGCAGGAGTGAGCTCAGCTCTGTCCGTTTCTCCCTCAGCAGGGGGCCAGTGGTGGGTTCTGTGTCCCTGTTTAGACCCTTCTCTATGTTCCTGATGTTCTGCTCCAGGTTCTTTATTTCAGCCTTTACCCTAGCTGAAGAGAAGGAGGTGTACTGTTGACAGAAGACCCTGATCTGTGCCTTTCCCACCTCCCACCATAACTTCAGAGAACTGAACTCTGGTTTCTTGCTCTTCCAGTTAAGCCAGAAATGTTTGAAGGCCTGGCAGAAGAAAGTGTCTTGCAAGAGTTTGTTATTAAGGTGCCAGCAGGACTTGACCCTCTGCCCTGGAGAGGTTGTTATCTGTGCTGTGACTAGGTGGTGGTCAGTGAACCCAACTGGACTGATGCTACAGCTGAGGATTCTGGGTCTGAGAGAGCTAGAGAGGTAGAACCTATCTAGCCTAGCTGCTCTCACCTGGTTGTTACTAATCCTGACCCAGGTGTACTCCCTGGATTGTGGATACTTCACTCTAAAGGAGTCCACCAGGTCCAGTTGGGTCACAGCTGTTCTGAGGGTCTGAGCTGATCGGGGGTGTGGCTCTTCTCCAATCCTGTCAATGGTGAAGTCTAAGGTGCAGTTAAAGTCCCCCCCCCAGTATGATGTGGTCTTGGTCATGGTCTGCCAGTTTGTTTTTTAATAAAGTGAATAGATTGACTCTGTCTGCTCCAGTACTTGGAGCATAGAGGTTGACAAAACAGAAGACAGAGTCCTCTATCCTGGCCTGCACGATAATAAGACGACCCTGAACCACCTCAGTAACAGCCAGGACAGTGGCTGTGGTGGTGGTTTTAAAAAGCACAGCTACCCCTGCACTGAAATTGGTCCCGTGACTGAGGTGGTAGGACCCCCCCCCCCCCACCATAGACCCCAGTCTGTTTCGTCTGAGCTGACGGTGTGTGTTTCCTGGAGAAACAGCACATCTAGGTTTTTTTGTTTAGCTAGCTCAGAGATGAGAGCCTTCTTCTGCCTGTCCCTCCCCCCATTCACATTCAGAGACGCTATATTGAGGCTCCTCATGAAGAAAGAGAGGGAAAGAGACAGGAGGACAGAAAAGACCAGAGAACTGTTAAAGAAAAGATGCACCCCGTGAAGCATGATCATCACTTCCTCTTCAGTCGCTTCACAGTCTTCACACTGTTCCTCCTCAGAGCTGTGATGTGCTTCTTCAATCTGAAGCGTTTCTTTTCATCCAGCAGGTCAAAGCCGACCTGCTTCTGCAGCACCTTCACCGTCCTGATGAACTTGTTAGAGTCACTGAAGTAATCTGTGACTTTCACCGACTTGTTGAAGGTCTGGTCCAGGAAGGCCTTGACCTCCTCCAGGGTATACAGGTCAGTCTGCTGACTGACAGACCCAGTGGTTGAGGTGTTATCAGAATCCTCCTCCTCCTCCTCTTCCTCCATGTCCTCTTGGACTGAGAGACCTGAGACCTGGCTGCTGCTCAGCTCCTGTCCTTCACTCACTCTCACTACTTTACTGGAGTGGCTGCAGGAGGCTGCTTCCTCCTCCTCCTCCTCCTCCTCCCCCCCTGTCATCATGGCTGAGCTGTCAGTCATATCTTTACAGTGGGAAAGCCTTTTGTTTCTTTTGCCCTTCACTGAGACCTTGGTCCAGCTCTGACCATCCTCTCTGCTCACCGCAGCTCCCAGAGCTGACGGTTCTCCCTCCGGAGCCTCAGTCTCCCCAGTCACCGTCCGAGGGCCCGCCGCAGCGGCAGCAGCAGCAGCAGCAGCAGCAGCCGCCGCTGCGGCGGCAGGAGCGGCACCGGCACCAGCAGGTGGGGCGTCAGCGACACCCGCGGCGGGGGCCGCCGCGGCCACAGGCCGCCCCGCGGCCCCAGCCAGCCCCCCCCCCCCGGCAGCCGCCTCGGCGGGCTCCGCGGCGGGCCCCGCCCCCTCGCCGGTCTCCCGGCGCTGTTTATGTGGACACGCCACGCGTTTATGTCCTATTGACCTTATTCCGGAAGTTTGCGTGGGCGCCGCCATGCGCGTAATCACACTTCCGGTTTAGCCCCGCGCTACTTGATTTGCGATACCAGTCTCTTGAATTGTTTCCAATTTTAAGGTACTTTTAAGCTCATTTAAAGCTATCAGAGATGGCCGGGGTTAATTGCGCAGTGCGTGGTTGTCACAATAGCTGGATAAAAAGGAAGCTAACTCTGTCACAGCATTGTTTTGAGCATCAGAAGAAGAGGTCTGAGTGTCCTGGTCCTGTGTTTACCTTGCACTGCCCCCCTACCAAGGACGAGGATCGGCGAGCTTGGCTGAAGGCACTGAATTTAAAGAATCCGCCGAAGTTACCTTTCATCTGCTCTTTTCACTTTGTGGATGGTAAACCTCCACCTGAACATCCTTACCCAGAGAAATGGTTGGGCTACGTCGCTCTGAAGAAACCTCGTCGGGTGCTTGTGAGACCATCAAGTAAGTTGATATCGACTTTAAACAAGCCGTTTGACGAGGCCTGATCTCCAATCAAAAACAATCACTTCATTCTTTGATTTGTTAAAATTATGTTAAGTAACTATGTGATGTGTTTTATGTAACATGTTGTTAAACCATGAAAACCAGAGGTGGGCAGTACACTGTTAGCTAGCTACATTCACACTAGCTCACTGCAGTTAACTTGAGCAACATTTTCATAAACTAGTACGTTTATGAGTCATTTTCTGATACCCTAAAGTAATATACCTGTAATGCATTTGAATATTTTTTGTTAATAAGCTTTATTTTCACAATATAAAACCACTTCTGTGTCTTGCACTGCTTCCAAAATGATTGTTTTTCTTGCTTTGGTGGTGGAATCACAGTGAGTAACCCTGAATATTGTTTTGTAATAACGTTACTCTTAAGTATACATTTTTATACTCTACCCTATCCACCTCTGGTAAAAAAAATCAATAAAAAAATGTTGTATAATTTCTTAAAAACTAATTGAATTTGTCTGTGTCTTCAGCTGCATCTGCCAGCTGTGCTGTGGAAGACGATACCCATGAAGAAGAAACACCTTCACTTCCTCCTGACCACCACTATACAGCTACTGGGCCAATATTAGACCAGCCACTTAAATGTGATCAGGCAACACAGTGTTCAGGTCCCCGAACTGTACAGACAACTCCTACGCTCTGATCACTGAAGCCTGCTGTACACTGGTTTGCCCTTGGAAGGTTTTGGTTTTTTGGCTGATCAGCTGACAAAAGATTACAAAAATTCCTTTCAGATGGACGCTCGTGATCAGATCTTTATGTCACTGATGAAGCTCCACCTAAATTTGCTGCAGGATGACCTTGCTGAAAGATTTCATGTGTCACAGTCACAAGTCAGCAAGATTACATGGCTGTGGTTCGACATCATGGAGGAGAAGCTGAGGAGTTCCATCCCTTGGCTGCCCAGGGAGACAATTCCAGCAGGTCATAATGTACATGAACAGATTATTAAAAAAACAAACCTATTTCCAAGTGGTGTTGCCAATGTAGGCTTTGTTTATTTGTACATTAAAAGAATTAACCTCTCATATAAAGTGTGAATTATTTTGCTTGTCGTTTAAATGAAAATAACAAAACAAAATAATTAAAAATGTCGGCATATACTATTTCCGGCCATCTTCTCATGTCATCCACCCACTCTGAAATATCTCTAGGGTGAGCCAAAGATATTCCTCCTGAGCTCCTCAGTGTATGTGTGGTCTCTTCCCATGTCGTTCTCTCCATGTTTCTGTGACAGACGGTGAAAGACAAGGAATTAGCAGAGTCAGAAAAACAAAGTTTGACAAATGGAAATAAAATATAACAGACTATTGGTGCAACAGAAAGTATAATAAGAGATAAAGTAGCTGTACTTTAGTTTTTACATTCATGCTTTACTGTTCTCAGTTTTAGAATAGACTAGACTACATTATCATCATCAAATGTCTGGGCCTAAGGTGATGGTAGTGAGCATTCATTAAAATCTTTTAAAACAACACAACTATCAAATTATTTAACAGCTGTCTGTGTCTTTCTAGTGGCTACTAGATGAGTGTGAATATTACGTACAAACACTACTACGTTTGAAACATTACACCACCACTATCTTTACAAAGCATGTTGTGGGTAGTTTTTAGTCGCTGGGTTTGTTTAATAAATGCCTTAATATCCTCAGCAAGACGCGGCTTAATAATCGCTAGACCGGCTGCGTTAGCCTGTCGTCTTGTAAACACTACCAACTCCGCGCTGCGGCACTATAATGACAGCATTTAGCACTGGACACACTCTGATTTAGACTGTAGTCTGTAATAAAGTCAGCTCTATATGGAATATTGTGTTTCCACACTGAAGAATCCTCCAGATTGTTGCTCTTTGCTCTCCTCAGTGAAGAGGTCGCTCCGTACTGAGCACACAGAAGGGATGCGATCTGACCGGCAAACGGGCTCTAGAAACACCTCAAAGTCGTTTTCAAACTATTAACAGAAGCAATGCATCGTTTACTCGTTGGTGTACATGATCATAGCACATTTGACGCAAAAGAACCTACCTTATGTGATATTTTAGACGCAAGTCTTCCCAGTAATTCTCCGTAGAAATGAATGCGATTTCGCTGTAACCGGAAGTGCGTTTCAAACAGGAAGTGAGGGACAGAAGTAAAAGTGGGCGGGGCGGAATAAGGTGGATAGCCACACTGGAAACATTTGGGCTGTCCAGAACTGGCGTACACCATGTAGGACCCGTCCCCGTGTCTCACCCTGAAGGACACCTCCAGAGTCTGGGTCGGGGACTCCAGGAACATAAACACCTGTCTCCTCAGAGACTGCACATGCTTCAGTTTGGGGTCTCTGCACCCCAGATTGACAGTTTTAAACCCACTCGCCATTTTCCCAAACCTACGCAGCTCGTGTTCCAGCTGCTCGTTCTTAATGAACGGAGGGACTCCCGACACGGTGACCCGTGTGGACGGGACCGACAGCGGGGACACCTGGATGAAGGAGTCCCGGATCACCACTCCGCTCTCGATCAGCTGGAACACCAGAAACACCACCACAGCCTTGTTCATCCTGGACGCGTACAGGATCTTCTCAAAGCCGCTTTTCTCTGCTACGGCCAGCAGAACTTCCTCCACACTGACAGCTCCATCAGGCGGGACGATTCGAACCCCCTGACGGAGGGATGGAGCCGGCGTCTCGGGGGACGCCATGTCTCCCGGAGGAGACGCTCCGAGAGCAGAAACAGTGAAGAGAACGACTTACCTGATCATGCAGTGAAAACCCGTGAAGATCAGTGGAAAAGACAAATAAATAAATCCACACCGCAAAAAAGTTTGGGAGAGTCTCACACACCTCCACCACCTCACTCACACTCACACCGGAAACGGAAACGAGAGAGAGAGAGAGAGAGAGAGAGAGAGAGAGACCTTTAACCAGTCCTTTATTTTCACCCTTTTTTTTTTCCTTTACAGTTGGATATGTTTTTTTTGTTTTGTTTTTTTTTAAGAAAACTCATACAAAGATGATAGGAATTGAAAGTAAAAGACAAAACTACTTATATACATGCAGTGAAAAAACAAACAACAATGGAGAAACCCCCCCCCCCCCCCCCCCCCCCACACACACACACACACACACACACACACACACACACACACACACACACACACACACACACACACACACACACACACACACACACACTAGAAGTGCAGTAGTAGCTCTTCCTGCTCTATGGTACACAGAACATCACCGACAGTCCAAACAGAAACAAACTCTCTCAGGTTGGACACCATTTTGTAGAAGGTGAACTCCACCCTGAGTCCTGCAGCCACCAGGCCTCTGAAAACCTGCAGAGCATCATCAGACCCTGCACCCTGCCTTCTGTTGCGCCGAGAGAGCCAGATCCCCATTTTCGCCTGTCCTATGAGGAAGTTAACCAGACAGACGTTTCTGCGTTGGGCTGCAGAGTACTTTGGTCCGAATATGAAGAGGGTACTGTGGAAAACATGGTCTAACTGGGTCAACCACTGCTGCAGCAGAGCAAAGAGGGAACTCAGTCTCTGACAGTGCAGCCAGAGGTGATCCAGAGGTGATCCAGGGTTTCCTCGGCTTGGCAGAAAACACAACGACTGTCAGTTTGGGGATTGAGTCGTGCCACGTGTCTGTTTGTGGCCACGGCCCCATGTACCACCCTCCACTGGAGATCCATGGCCCCATGTACCACCCTCCACTGGAGATCCATGGCCCCATGTACCACCCTCCACTGGAGATCCCCCCATGTACCACCCTCCACTGGAGATCCATGGCCCCATGTACCACCCTCCACTGGAGATCCATGGCCCCATGTACCACCCTCCACTGGAGATCCCCCCATGTACCACCCTCCACTGGAGATCCATGGCCCCATGTACCACCCTCCACTGGAGATCCATGGCCCCATGTACCACCCTCCACTGGAGATCCATGGCCCCATGTACCACCCTCCACTGGAGATCCCCCCATGTACCACCCTCCACTGGAGATCCATGGCCCCATGTACCACCCTCCACTGGAGATCCATGGCCCCATGTACCACCCTCCACTGGAGATCCCCCCATGTACCACCCTCCACTGGAGATCCATGGCCCCATGTATCCCCCTCCACTTGAGATCCCCCCATGTATCACCCTCCACTGGAGTTCCACGGCCCCATGTACCACCCTCCACTGGAGATCCACAGTGTGTTTCTCAATGGGGGCTTTGTACAGGGACCTCCAGCTGCCTCTAGGTGAGGACCCTGGTGCCAATGTCCCAGCCCACCTGGACTCCCGGACACCAGTCAGCGACACACAGTTCCTGACCTTTACTGTGACGATGTAGAGGTCCTTCTTCTTCAGCTTGGAAAAGTCAGAGAGTTTTGGTGAAGCAAAGGAGAGCAGAAGTCCATGGTCCACCTCCTGCTGACTCACTGCAGCACTGATGGACAGCTGTGGGAAGACGGAATCCATGGCTGTTTGGTGGGATGATGCTTCCTTCCCCAGGGCCTCCCTGAAGGAGCCTGGCAAAGCTCTCATCACCTCCTCTAGCAGTTTTTCCACCAGTCTTTGTGATTTCAGCCTGATCTCATGACTCAACCTGGCTGCCGTCTTCCACTGTCCCGCCGTCCTCAGGTCCCCCAGCTTAGTCAGACCAGCTGATGTTAAGGCCCTCTGTATGGTCAGGGAGTGGAGTAGCCTGGCCTGGAGCATGGGGTTATGGAACAGTGGCTCCTCTCTTACATTTCCAAGCACCTGGGACGGGTCTCTCCGGGCATTGAACACAGTTCTCCAGGCTCTCAGGACTGACTGGTAAAAGACCGATGTGTTTGATAGATCTACTTCAGCCAGGTTCAGGAGGAACAGATGTTTGTTATAATTGAAGCTCCTGATTTTTCCCAGCAGCACAGATGCCGTTTGTGTCCATGTCTGTTCCTGGTGGTACAGGTAGCGCTGTGCAGTCAGGAGACGGAGGGTCTGCAGCCGGCTCTGGAGGTCGATCAACCCTTGACCTCCCTCAGCCAGAGGAAGATACAAGACAGAGGCTCTGGTCCAGTGAGCTCCGCCCCAGAAGAAGTTCACCAGTCTGGTCTGTATGTCCTTTATCAGGGCTGCAGGCGGTTCTAGCACAGTGAACCGATGCCAGAGCATCGAAGCAGCCAGGTTGTTAGCAACCAAAGTCCTCCCCCGGTAAGACAGCTGTGGCTGGACCCAGGTCCATCGAGACAATCGGGCACTGACTCTCTCTGCCAAACCTTCCCAGTTCTTCTTTTGGAAGTCGTTGGTTCCGAGAAAGACACCAAGACACTTCATTCCCTCAGTGCTCCACTGCAGCCCAGCAGGTAAAGTTGGCTGCTGATTGTTCCATTGCCCCAGAAGGAGCCCCTCACACTTGGCCCAGTTCACCTTGGCTGAGGAGGCCTTCTCCTATAGGGTGAGTTTATCCTGCAGGGTCTGGATGTCTGCTGTGTGGGTTATAAAAACTGTTATGTCATCAGCATAAGCTGATAGCACCACAGTTCTCCCACTTCCTGGGATTGGTAGGCCTGGTAGACTGCTCCTGAGCTGAACCAAAAGGGGCTCGATGGCGATGCTGTACAGCATCCCGGACAGGGGACAGCCCTGCCGGATCCCCCTCTGAACAGGGACCGGTCGGCTCAGACCCCCCCCAACTTTCAGCAATACAGTGGCACCTGTGTAAAGCAGTTTAATTGCAGAAATAAACTTATCTCCAAAACCAAAAGAATGAAGTGTTTTAAATAAATAAAGATGATCAACTCTATCAAAAGCCTTCTCCTGGTCGATGGAGAACAGTCCCACTTTTAGCCCCTCCGAGTGCGAAATGTCAATAGTGTCCCTAATCAAGAAGATATTACCCATGATGCTCCGCTCTGGGACACAGTATGTTTGTCCCACTGTAATGATGTTGTCCAGACAGTCCCTCAATCTGTTACCAATACACCTGGCTATTATTTTGTAGTCCGTGCAGAGGAGTGACACTGGCCTCCAGTTCTTTAGAAGGCCCAGATCTCCTTTCTTGGGCAGCAGGGTCAGGACGGCCCTCGTGCAGCTTAGGGGCAACAGTTCCGAGTCCAAGCAGGAGTTAAAAACTACAAACAGGTCTTGCCCCAGTACACTCCAAAACCTGGTGTAAAACTCTGTTGGGAGGCCGTCGATCCCGGGAGACCGTCCACAGCTAAGTTGCTGAATTGCCGTGGTTAACTCCTCAAAGGAGAAACCGGACTCCAGCGATGTCGAGATGGACTCCTCCAGCCGTGGGAGCCCCTCCAGGATCTGAGCCACGTCACCAGCATCGCATGTCTCTGTGCTGGAGAGGTCTGAATAGAACCTGATGGCCAGCTTCCTCATCTCAGCAGGGTCTGTTGTTATTGTTCCATTGCTATGTTTGAGGTGTGTCATCATATTGTATGTCCTGGGTTTTCTCTCTAGTCTGAAGAAGTAGCGGGTCGGTGCATCGATGTCTTTAATTGAGGTGATCCGATTTTTTAGTAAAGCCCCTTTTGCTTTTGTATGGAGGAAAGTGTTTAGCGCTTTCTTCCTTTCGTGTAGTGTTGTATTGCCGACAGTCCCTTTAGTGATTTGTTCTTCTAGTGTACTAATTTCCTGTTCTAGTAGATGAAGATGGTTTTTTTGTGTTTGTGTTCTGTGAGCAGTGTACTGCTGGCAAAAGAGTTTAATTTGAGTTTTCCCCACCTCCCACCATTTGGCCAAACTCACAAAGTCCAGTTTCCTCCGTCTCCACGGGGTCCAGAAGACGACAGAAGAGAGTGTCCTGAGTGAGCTGGATGTTAAAGGTCCAATATGGAGGAGGCTGTGGGCGTGTCTGTAGAGACACGTCTGTGACCAGGAGGTGGTGGTCAGAGAAACCTACCGGTGTGATGGAGGACTGGACCAGACGGTTATTCTGTGTTCTGTTCATGTAGATCCGGTCCAGTCTGGCTGCACTGACCCTGCTGTCTGTGGCCTTTACCCAGGTGTACTGCCTTACTGAGGGGTGAAGGTCCTCCACGTGTCTTTACCCCGGTGTACTGCCTTACTGTGGGGTGAAGGTCCTCCAGGTGTCTTTACCCAGGTGTACTGCCTTACTGTGGGGTGAAGGTCCTCCAGGTGTCTTTACCCAGGTGTACTGCCTTACTGTGGGGTGAAGGTCCTCCAGGTGTCTTTACCCAGGTGTACTGCCTTACTGTGGGGTGAAGGGTCCTCCAGGTGTCTTTACCCAGGTGTACTACCTTACTGTGGGGTGAAGGTCCTCCAGGTGTCTTTACCCAGGTGTACTGCCTGACTGAGGGGTGAAGGTCCTCCAGGTGTCTTTACCCCGGTGTACTGCCTTACTGTGGGGTGAAGGGTCCTCCAGGTGTCTTTACCCAGGTGTACTGCCTGACTGAGGGTCCTCCAGGTGTCTTTACCCAGGTGTACTGCCTTACTGTGGGGTGAAGGTCCTCCAGGTGTCTTTACCCAGGTGTACTGCCTTACTGTGGGGTGAAGGTCCTCCAGGTGTCTTTACCCAGGTGTACTGCCTTACTGTGGGGTGAAGGTCATCCAGGTGTCTTTACCCAGGTGTACTGCCTGACTGAGGGGTGAAGGTCCTCCAGGTGTCTTTACCCCGGTGTACTGCCTTACTGTGGGGTGAAGGGTCCTCCAGGTGTCTTTACCCAGGTGTACTGCCTGACTGAGGGTCCTCCAGGTGTCTTTACCCAGGTGTACTGCCTTACTGTGGGGTGAAGGTCCTCCAGGTGTCTTTAGCCAGGTGTACTGCCTTACTGTGGGGTGAAGGTCCTCCAGGTGTCTTTACCCAGGTGTACTGCCTTACTGTGGGGTGAAGGTCCTCCAGGTGTCTTTACCCAGGTGTACTGCCTTACTGAGGGGTGAAGGTCCTCCAGGTGTCTTTACCCAGGTGTACTGCCTTACTGTGGGGTGAAGGTCCTCCAGGTGTCTTTACCCAGGTGTACTGCCTTACTGTGGGGTGAAGGTCCTCCAGGTGTCTTTACCCAGGTGTACTGCCTTACTGTGGGGTGAAGGTCCTCCAGGTGTCTTTACCCAGGTGTACTGCCTTACTGTGGGGTGAAGGTCCTCCAGGTGTCTTTACCCAGGTGTACTGCCTTACTGTGGGGTGAAGGTCCTCCAGGTGTCTTTACCCAGGTGTACTGCCTTACTGAGGGGTGAAGGTCCTCCAGGTGTCTTTACCCCGGTGTACTGCCTTACTGTGGGGTGAAGGTCCTCCAGGTGTCTTTACCCAGGTGTACTGCCTTACTGTGGGGTGAAGGTCCTCCAGGTGTCTTTAGCCAGGTGTACTGCCTTACTGTGGGGTGAAGGTCCTCCAGGTGTCTTTACCCAGGTGTACTGCCTTACTGTGGGGTGAAGGTCCTCCAGGTGTCTTTACCCAGGTGTACTGCCTTACTGAGGGGTGAAGGTCCTCCAGGTGTCTTTACCCAGGTGTACTGCCTTACTGAGGGGTGAAGGTCCTCCAGGTGTCTTTACCCTGGTGTACTGCCTTACTGTGGGGTGAAGGTCCTCCAGGTGTCTTTACCCCGGTGTACTGCCTTACTGTGGGGTGAAGGTCCTCCAGGTGTCTTTACCCAGGTGTACTGCCTTACTGTGGGGTGAAGGTCCTCCAGGTGTCTTTACCCCGGTGTACTGCCTTACTGTGGGGTGAAGGTCCTCCAGGTGTCTTTACCCAGGTGTACTGCCTTACTGAGGGGTGAAGGTCCTCCAGGTGTCTTTAGCCAGGTGTTCTGCCTTACTGTGGGGTGAAGGTCCTCCAGGTGTCTTTACCCAGGTGTACTGCCTTACTGAGGGGTGAAGGGTCCTCCAGGTGTCTTTACCCAGGTGTACTGCCTTACTGTGGGGTGAAGGTCCTCCAGGTGTCTTTACCCAGGTGTACTGCCTTACTGAGGGGTGAAGGGTCCTCCAGGTGTCTTTACCACGGTGTACTGCCTTACTGTGGGGTGAAGGTCCTCCAGGTGTCTTTACCCAGGTGTACTGCCTTACTGAGGGGTGAAGGGTCCTCCAGGTGTCTTTACCCCGGTGTACTGCCTTACTGTGGGGTGAAGGTCCTCCAGGTGTCTTTACCCAGGTGTACTGCCTTACTGAGGGGTGAAGGTCCTCCAGGTGTCTTTACCCCGGTGTACTGCCTTACTGTGGGGTGAAGGTCCTCCAGGTGTCTTTACCCAGGTGTACTGCCTTACTGTGGGGTGAAGGTCCTCCAGGTGTCTTTACCCAGGTGTACTGCCTGACTGAGGGTCCTCCAGGTGTCTTTACCCAGGTGTACTGCCTTACTGAGGGGTGAAGGGTCCTCCAGGTTTCTTTACCCCGGTGTACTGCCTTACTGTGGGGTGAAGGTCCTCCAGGTGTCTTTAGCCAGGTGTACTGCCTTACTGTGGGGTGAAGGTCCTCCAGGTGTCTTTACCCAGGTGTACTGCCTTACTGTGGGGTGAAGGGTCCTCCAGGTGTCTTTACCCAGGTGTACTGCCTTACTGAGGGGTGAAGGTCCTCCAGGTGTCTTTACCCAGGTGTACTGCCTTACTGTGGGGTGAAGGTCCTCCAGGTGTCTTTACCCAGGTGTACTGCCTTACTGAGGGGTGAAGGTCCTCCAGGTGTCTTTAGCCAGGTGTACTGCCTTACTGTGGGGTGAAGGTCCTCCAGGTGTCTTTACCCAGGTGTACTGCCTTACTGTGGGGTGAAGGTCCTCCAGGTGTCTTTACCCAGGTGTACTGCCTTACTGTGGGGTGAAGGTCCTCCAGGTGTCTTTACCCCGGTGTACTGCCTTACTGTGGGGTGAAGGTCCTCCAGGTGTCTTTACCCAGGTGTACTGCCTTACTGAGGGGTGAAGGTCCTCCAGGTGTCTTTACCCCGGTGTACTGCCTTACTGTGGGGTGAAGGGTCCTCCAGGTGTCTTTACCCAGGTGTACTGCCTTACTGAGGGGTGAAGGTCCTCCAGGTGTCTTTACCCAGGTGTACTGCCTTACTGAGGGGTGAAGGTCCTCCAGGTGTCTTTACCCAGGTGTACTGCCTTACTGTGGGGTGAAGGTCCTCCAGGTGTCTTTACCCAGGTGTACTGCCTTACTGTGGGGTGAAGGTCCTCCAGGTGTCTTTACCCAGGTGTACTGCCTTACTGTGGGGTGAAGGTCCTCCAGGTGTCTTTACCCAGGTGTACTGCCTTACTGTGGGGTGAAGGTCCTCCAGGTGTCTTTACCCAGGTGTACTGCCTTACTGAGGGGTGAAGGTCCTCCAGGTGTCTTTACCCAGGTGTACTGCCTGACTGAGGGGTGAAGGTCCTCCAGGTGTCTTTACCCAGGTGTACTGCCTTACTGTGGGGTGAAGGTCCTCCAGGTGTCTTTACCCAGGTGTACTGCCTTACTGTGGGGTGAAGGTCCTCCAGGTGTCTTTACCCAGGTGTACTGCCTTACTGTGGGGTGAAGGTCCTCCAGGTGTCTTTACCCAGGTGTACTGCCTTACTGTGGGGTGAAGGTCCTCCAGGTGTCTTTACCCCGGTGTACTGCCTTACTGTGGGGTGAAGGTCCTCCAGGTGTCTTTACCCAGGTGTACTGCCTTACTGAGGGGTGAAGGTCCTCCAGGTGTCTTTACCCAGGTGTACTGCCTTACTGTGGGGTGAAGGTCCTCCAGGTGTCTTTACCCAGGTGTACTGCCTTACTGTGGGGTGAAGGTCCTCCAGGTGTCTTTACCCAGGTGTACTGCCTTACTGTGGGGTAAAGGTCCTCCAGGTGTCTTTACCCAGGTGTACTGCCTTACTGTGGGGTGAAGGTCCTCCAGGTGTCTTTACCCAGGTGTACTGCCTTACTGTGGGGTGAAGGTCCTCCAGGTGTCTTTACCCAGGTGTACTGCCTTACTGAGGGGTGAAGGTCCTCCAGGTGTCTTTACCCCGGTGTACTGCCTTACTGTGGGGTGAAGGGTCCTCCAGGTGTCTTTACCCAGGTGTACTGCCTTACTGTGGGGTGAAGGGTCCTCCAGGTGTCTTTACCCAGGTGTACTGCCTGACTGAGGGTCCTCCAGGTGTCTTTACCCCGGTGTGCTGCCTTACTGTGGGGTGAAGGGTCCTCCAGGTGTCTTTACCCAGGTGTACTGCCTGACTGAGGGTCCTCCAGGTGTCTTTACCAAGGTGTACTGCCTTACTGTGGGGTGAAGGGTCCTCCAGGTGTCTTTACCCAGGTGTACTGCCTGACTGAGGGGTGAAGGTCCTCCAGGTGTCTTTACCCAGGTGTACTGCCTTACTGAGGGGTGAAGGTCCTCCAGGTGTCTTTACCCAGGTGTACTGCCTTACTGAGGGGTGAAGGTCCTCCAGGTGTCTTTACCCCGGTGTACTGCCTTACTGTGGGGTGAAGGGTCCTCCAGGTGTCTTTACCCAGGTGTACTGCCTTACTGTGGGTTGAAGGGTCCTCCAGGTGTCTTTACCCAGGTGTACTGCCTTACTGTGGGGTGAAGGTCCTCCAGGTGTCTTTACCCAGGTGTACTGCCTTACTGAGGGGTGAAGGTCCTCCAGGTGTCTTTACCCAGGTGTACTGCCTTACTGTGGGGTGAAGGTCCTCCAGGTGTCTTTACCCAGGTGTACTGCCTTACTGAGGGGTGAAGGTCCTCCAGGTGTCTTTACCCCGGTGTACTGCCTTACTGTGGGGTGAAGGTCCTCCAGGTGTCTTTACCCAGGTGTACTGCCTTACTGTGGGGTGAAGGTCCTCCAGGTGTCTTTACCCCGGTGTACTGCCTTACTGTGGGGTGAAGGTCCTCCAGGTGTCTTTACCCAGGTGTACTGCCTTACTGAGGGGTGAAGGTCCTCCAGGTGTCTTTACCCCGGTGTACTGCCTTACTGTGGGGTGAAGGGTCCTCCAGGTGTCTTTACCCAGGTGTACTGCCTTACTGAGGGGTGAAGGTCCTCCAGGTGTCTTTACCCAGGTGTACTGCCTTACTGAGGGGTGAAGGTCCTCCAGGTGTCTTTACCCAGGTGTACTGCCTTACTGTGGGGTGAAGGTCCTCCAGGTGTCTTTACCCAGGTGTACTGCCTTACTGTGGGGTGAAGGTCCTCCAGGTGTCTTTACCCAGGTGTACTGCCTTACTGTGGGGTGAAGGTCCTCCAGGTGTCTTTACCCAGGTGTACTGCCTTACTGTGGGGTGAAGGTCCTCCAGGTGTCTTTACCCAGGTGTACTGCCTTACTGTGGGGTGAAGGTCCTCCAGGTGTCTTTACCCAGGTGTACTGCCTTACTGAGGGGTGAAGGTCCTCCAGGTGTCTTTACCCAGGTGTACTGCCTGACTGAGGGGTGAAGGTCCTCCAGGTGTCTTTACCCAGGTGTACTGCCTTACTGTGGGGTGAAGGTCCTCCAGGTGTCTTTACCCAGGTGTACTGCCTTACTGTGGCGTGAAGGTCCTCCAGGTGTCTTTACCCAGGTGTACTGCCTTACTGTGGGGTGAAGGTCCTCCAGGTGTCTTTACCCAGGTGTACTGCCTTACTGTGGGGTGAAGGTCCTCCAGGTGTCTTTACCCAGGTGTACTGCCTTACTGTGGGGTAAAGGTCCTCCAGGTGTCTTTACCCAGGTGTACTGCCTTACTGTGGGGTGAAGGTCCTCCAGGTGTCTTTACCCAGGTGTACTGCCTTACTGTGGGGTGAAGGTCCTCCAGGTGTCTTTACCCAGGTGTACTGCCTTACTGAGGGGTGAAGGTCCTCCAGGTGTCTTTACCCCGGTGTACTGCCTTACTGTGGGGTGAAGGGTCCTCCAGGTGTCTTTACCCAGGTGTACTGCCTTACTGTGGGGTGAAGGGTCCTCCAGGTGTCTTTACCCAGGTGTACTGCCTGACTGAGGGTCCTCCAGGTGTCTTTACCCCGGTGTACTGCCTTACTGTGGGGTGAAGGGTCCTCCAGGTGTCTTTACCCAGGTGTACTGCCTGACTGAGGGTCCTCCAGGTGTCTTTACCCAGGTGTACTGCCTGACTGTGGGGTGAAGGTCCTCCAGGTGTCTTTACCCAGGTGTACTGCCTTACTGTGGGGTGAAGGTCCTCCAGGTGTCTTTACCCAGGTGTACTGCCTTACTGTGGGGTGAAGGTCCTCCAGGTGTCTTTACCCAGGTGTACTGCCTTACTGTGGGGTGAAGGTCCTCCAGGTGTCTTTACCCCGGTGTACTGCCTTACTGTGGGGTGAAGGGTCCTCCAGGTGTCTTTACCCAGGTGTACTGCCTTACTGTGGGGTGAAGGGTCCTCCAGGTGTCTTTACCCAGGTGTACTGCCTGACTGAGGGTCCTCCAGGTGTCTTTACCCAGGTGTACTGCCTTACTGAGGGGTGAAGGTCCTCCAGGTGTCTTTACCCCGGTGTACTGCCTGACTGAGGGTCCTCCAGGTGTCTTTACCCAGGTGTACTGCCTTACTGTGGGGTGAAGGTCCTCCAGGTGTCTTTACCCAGGTGTACTGCCTTACTGTGGGGTGAAGGGTCCTCCAGGTGTCTTTACCCAGGTGTACTGCCTTACTGAGGGGTGAAGGTCCTCCAGGTGTCTTTACCCAGGTGTACTGCCTTACTGTGGGGTGAAGGTCCTCCAGGTGTCTTTACCCAGGTGTACTGCCTTACTGAGGGGTGAAGGTCCTCCAGGTGTCTTTACCCAGGTGTACTGCCTTACTGTGGGGTGAAGGTCCTCCAGGTGTCTTTACCCAGGTGTACTGCCTTACTGTGGGGTGAAGGTCCTCCAGGTGTCTTTACCCCGGTGTACTGCCTTACTGTGGGGTGAAGGGTCCTCCAGGTGTCTTTACCCAGGTGTACTGCCTTACTGAGGGGTGAAGGTCCTCCAGGTGTCTTTACCCAGGTGTACTGCCTTACTGAGGGGTGAAGGTCCTCCAGGTGTCTTTACCCAGGTGTACTGCCTTACTGTGGGGTGAAGGTCCTCCAGGTGTCTTTACCCAGGTGTACTGCCTTACTGTGGGGTGAAGGTCCTCCAGGTGTCTTTACCCCGGTGTACTGCCTTACTGTGGGGTGAAGGTCCTCCAGGTGTCTTTACCCAGGTGTACTGCCTTACTGAGGGGTGAAGGTCCTCCAGGTGTCTTTACCCAGGTGTACTGCCTTACTGTGGGGTGAAGGTCCTCCAGGTGTCTTTACCCAGGTGTACTGCCTTACTGAGGGGTGAAGGTCCTCCAGGTGTCTTTACCCAGGTGTACTGCCTTACTGTGGGGTGAAGGTCCTCCAGGTGTCTTTACCCAGGTGTACTGCCTTACTGTGGGGTAAAGGTCCTCCAGGTGTCTTTACCCAGGTGTACTGCCTTACTGTGGGGTGAAGGTCCTCCAGGTGTCTTTACCCAGGTGTACTGCCTTACTGTGGGGTGAAGGTCCTCCAGGTGTCTTTACCCAGGTGTACTGCCTTACTGAGGGGTGAAGGTCCTCCAGGTGTCTTTACCCCGGTGTACTGCCTTACTGTGGGGTGAAGGGTCCTCCAGGTGTCTTTACCCAGGTGTACTGCCTTACTGTGGGGTGAAGGGTCCTCCAGGTGTCTTTACCCAGGTGTACTGCCTGACTGAGGGTCCTCCAGGTGTCTTTACCCCGGTGTACTGCCTTACTGTGGGGTGAAGGGTCCTCCAGGTGTCTTTACCCAGGTGTACTGCCTGACTGTGGGGTGAAGGTCCTCCAGGTGTCTTTACCCAGGTGTACTGCCTTACTGTGGGGTGAAGGTCCTCCAGGTGTCTTTACCCAGGTGTACTGCCTTACTGTGGGGTGAAGGTCCTCCAGGTGTCTTTACCCAGGTGTACTGCCTTACTGTGGGGTGAAGGTCCTCCAGGTGTCTTTACCCCGGTGTACTGCCTTACTGTGGGGTGAAGGTCCTCCAGGTGTCTTTACCCAGGTGTACTGCCTTACTGTGGGGTGAAGGTCCTCCAGGTGTCTTTACCCAGGTGTACTGCCTTACTGTGGGGTGAAGGGTCCTCCAGGTGTCTTTACCCAGGTGTACTGCCTTACTGAGGGGTGAAGGTCCTCCAGGTGTCTTTACCCCGGTGTACTGCCTTACTGTGGGGTGAAGGGTCCTCCAGGTGTCTTTACCCAGGTGTACTGCCTTACTGTGGGTTGAAGGGTCCTCCAGGTGTCTTTACCCAGGTGTACTGCCTTACTGTGGGGTGAAGGTCCTCCAGGTGTCTTTACCCAGGTGTACTGCCTTACTGAGGGGTGAAGGTCCTCCAGGTGTCTTTACCCAGGTGTACTGCCTTACTGTGGGGTGAAGGTCCTCCAGGTGTCTTTACCCAGGTGTACTGCCTTACTGTGGGGTGAAGGTCCTCCAGGTGTCTTTACCCAGGTGTACTGCCTTACTGAGGGGTGAAGGTCCTCCAGGTGTCTTTACCCAGGTGTACTGCCTTACTGAGGGGTGAAGGTCCTCCAGGTGTCTTTACCCCGGTGTACTGCCTTACTGTGGGGTGAAGGTCCTCCAGGTGTCTTTACCCAGGTGTACTGCCTTACTGTGGGGTGAAGGGTCCTCCAGGTGTCTTTACCCCGGTGTACTGCCTTACTGTGGGGTGAAGGGTCTTTCAGGTGTCTTTACCCAGGTGTACTGCCTTACTGTGGGGTGAAGGTCCTCCAGGTGTCTTTACCCAGGTGTACTGCCTTACTGAGGGGTGAAGGGTCCTCCAGGTGTCTTTACCCCGGTGTACTGCCTTACTGTGGGGTGAAGGGTCCTCCAGGTGTCTTTACCCAGGTGTACTGCCTGACTGAGGGTCCTCCAGGTGTCTTTACCCAGGTGTACTGCCTTACTGTGGGGTGAAGGGTCCTCCAGGTGTCTTTACCCAGGTGTACTGCCTTACTGAGGGGTGAAGGTCCTCCAGGTGTCTTTACCCAGGTGTACTGCCTTACTGTGGGGTGAAGGTCCTCCAGGTGTCTTTACCCAGGTGTACTGCCTTACTGAGGGGTGAAGGTCCTCCAGGTGTCTTTACCCCGGTGTACTGCCTTACTGTGGGGTGAAGGTCCTCCAGGTGTCTTTACCCAGGTGTACTGCCTTACTGTGGGGTGAAGGTCCTCCAGGTGTCTTTACCCCGGTATACTGCCTTACTGTGGGGTGAAGGTCCTCCAGGTGTCTTTACCCAGGTGTACTGCCTTACTGAGGGGTGAAGGTCCTCCAGGTGTCTTTACCCCGGTGTACTGCCTTACTGTGGGGTGAAGGGTCCTCCAGGTGTCTTTACCCAGGTGTACTGCCTGACTGAGGGTCCTCCAGGTGTCTTTACCCAGGTGTACTGCCTTACTGTGGGGTGAAGGTCCTCCAGGTGTCTTTACCCAGGTGTACTGCCTTACTGTGGGGTGAAGGTCCTCCAGGTGTCTTTACCCAGGTGTACTGCCTTACTGTGGGGTGAAGGTCCTCCAGGTGTCTTTACCCAGGTGTACTGCCTTACTGTGGGGTGAAGGTCCTCCAGGTGTCTTTACCCAGGTGTACTGCCTTACTGAGGGGTGAAGGTCCTCCAGGTGTCTTTACCCCGGTGTACTGCCTTACTGTGGGGTGAAGGGTCCTCCAGGTGTCTTTACCCAGGTGTACTGCCTTACTGAGGGTCCTCCAGGTGTCTTTACCCAGGTGTACTGCCTTACTGTGGGGTGAAGGTCCTCCAGGTGTCTTTACCCCGGTGTACTGCCTTACTGTGGGGTGAAGGTCCTCCAGGTGTCTTTACCCAGGTGTACTGCCTTACTGAGGGGTGAAGGTCCTCCAGGTGTCTTTACCCCGGTGTACTGCCTTACTGTGGGGTGAAGGTCCTCCAGGTGTCTTTACCCCGGTGTACTGCCTTACTGAGGGGTGAAGGGTCCTCCAGGTGTCTTTACCCAGGTGTACTGCCTTACTGTGGGGTGAAGGTCCTCCAGGTGTCTTTACCCCGGTGTACTGCCTTACTGTGGGGTGAAGGGTCCTCCAGGTGTCTTTACCCAGGTGTACTGCCTTACTGAGGGGTGAAGGTCCTCCAGGTGTCTTTAGCCAGGTGTACTGCCTTACTGAGGGGTGAAGGTCCTCCAGGTGTCTTTACCCAGGTGTACTGCCTTACTGTGGGGTGAAGGTCCTCCAGGTGTCTTTACCCAGGTGTACTGCCTTACTGAGGGGTGAAGGTCCTCCAGGTGTCTTTACCCAGGTGTACTGCCTTACTGTGGGGTGAAGGTCCTCCAGGTGTCTTTACCCAGGTGTACTGCCTTACTGTGGGGTAAAGGTCCTCCAGGTGTCTTTACCCAGGTGTACTGCCTTACTGTGGGGTGAAGGTCCTCCAGGTGTCTTTACCCAGGTGTACTGCCTTACTGAGGGGTGAAGGTCCTCCAGGTGTCTTTACCCCGGTGTACTGCCTTACTGTGGGGTGAAGGGTCCTCCAGGTGTCTTTACCCAGGTGTACTGCCTTACTGTGGGGTGAAGGGTCCTCCAGGTGTCTTTACCCAGGTGTACTGCCTTACTGTGGGGTGAAGGTCCTCCAGGTGTCTTTACCCTGGTGTACTGCCTTACTGTGGGGTGAAGGGTCCTCCAGGTGTCTTTACCCAGGTGTACTGCCTGACTGAGGGTCCTCCAGGTGTCTTTACCCAGGTGTACTGCCTTACTGTGGGGTGAAGGGTCCTCCAGGTGTCTTTACCCAGGTGTACTGCCTGACTGAGGGTCCTCCAGGTGTCTTTACCCAGGTGTACTGCCTTACTGTGGGGTGAAGGTCCTCCAGGTGTCTTTACCCCGGTGTACTGCCTTACTGTGGGGTGAAGGGTCCTCCAGGTGTCTTTACTCAGGTGTACTGCCTTACTGTGGGGTGAAGGGTCCTCCAGGTGTCTTTACCCAGGTGTACTGCCTGACTGAGGGTCCTCCAGGTGTCTTTACCCAGGTGTACTGCCTTACTGTGGGGTGAAGGGTCCTCCAGGTGTCTTTACCCAGGTGTACTGCCTGACTGAGGGTCCTCCAGGTGTCTTTACCCCGGTGTACTGCCTTACTGAGGGGTGAAGGTCCTCCAGGTGTCTTTACCCCGGTGTACTGCCTTACTGTGGGGTGAAGGGTCCTCCAGGTGTCTTTACCCAGGTGTACTGCCTTACTGTGGCGTGAAGGTCCTCCAGGTGTCTTTACCCAGGTGTACTGCCTTACTGTGGGGTGAAGGGTCCTCCAGGTGTCTTTACCCAGGTGTACTGCCTGGCTGAGGGGTGAAGGGTCCTCCAGGTGTCTTTACCCAGGTGTACTGCCTTACTGTGGGGTGAAGGTCCTCCAGGTGTCTTTACCCAGGTGTACTGCCTTACTGAGGGGTGAAGGGTCCTCCAGGTGTCTTTACCCAGGTGTACTGCCTTACTGTGGGGTGAAGGGTCCTCCAGGTGTCTTTACCCAGGTGTACTGCCTTACTGTGGGGTGAAGGTCCTCCAGGTGTCTTTACCCCGGTGTACTGCCTTACTGTGGGGTGAAGGTCCTCCAGGTGTCTTTACCCAGGTGTACTGCCTTACTGTGGCGTGAAGGTCCTCCAGGTGTCTTTACCCAGGTGTACTGCCTTACTGTGGGGTGAAGGTCGTCCAGGTGTCTTTACCCCGGTGTACTGCCTTACTGTGGGTTGAAGGGTCCTCCAGGTGTCTTTACCCAGGTGTACTGCCTTACTGTGGCGTGAAGGTCCTCCAGGTGTCTTTACCCAGGTGTACTGCCTGACTGAGGGTCCTCCAGGTGTCTTTACCCAGGTGTACTGCCTTACTGAGGGGTGAAGGGTCCTCCAGGTGTCTTTACCCCGGTGTACTGCCTTACTGTGGGTTGAAGGGTCCTCCAGGTGTCTTTACCCAGGTGTACTGCCTTACTGAGGGGTGAAGGGTCCTCCAGGTGTCTTTACCCCGGTGTACTGCCTTACTGTGGGGTGAAGGGTCCTCCAGGTGTCTTTACCCAGGTGTACTGCCTGGCTGAGGGGTGAAGGGTCCTCCAGGTGTCTTTACCCAGGTGTACTGCCTTACTAAGGGGTGAAGGTCCTCCAGGTGTCTTTACCCAGGTGTACTGCCTTACTGTGGGTTGAAGGGTCCTCCAGGTGTCTTTACCCAGGTGTACTGCCTGGCTGAGGGGTGAAGGGTCCTCCAGGTGTCTTTACCCAGGTGTACTGCCTTACTAAGGGGTGAAGGTCCTCCAGGTGTCTTTACCCAGGTGTACTGCCTTACTGTGGGGTGAAGGTCCTCCAGGTGTCTTTACCCAGGTGTACTGCCTTACTGTGGGTTGAAGGGTCCTCCAGGTGTCTTTACCCAGGTGTACTGCCTTACTGTGGGGTGAAGGTCCTCCAGGTGTCTTTACCCAGGTGTACTGCCTTACTGAGGGGTGAAGGGTCCTCCAGGTGTCTTTACCCAGGTGTACTGCCTTAGTGTGGGGTGAAGGTCCTCCAGGTGTCTTTACCCAGGTGTACTGCCTGACTGAGGGTCCTCCAGGTGTCTTTACCCAGGTGTACTGCCTTACTGTGGGGTGAAGGTCCTCCAGGTGTCTTTACCCAGGTGTACTGCCTTACTGTGGGGTGAAGGTCCTCCAGGTGTCTTTACCCAGGTGTACTGCCTGACTGAGGGTCCTCCAGGTGTCTTTACCCAGGTGTACTGCCTTACTGTGGGGTGAAGGTCCTCCAGGTGTCTTTACCCAGGTGTACTGCCTTACTGTGGGGTGAAGGTCCTCCAGGTGTCTTTACCCAGGTGTACTGCCTTACTGTGGGGTGAAGGTCCTCCAGGTGTCTTTACCCAGGTGTACTGCCTTACTGTGGGGTGAAGGTCCTCCAGGTGTCTTTACCCAGGTGTACTGCCTTACTGAGGGGTGAAGGTCCTCCAGGTGTCTTTACCCCGGTGTACTGCCTTACTGTGGGGTGAAGGTTCCTCCAGGTGTCTTTACCCAGGTGTACTGCCTTACTGAGGGTCCTCCAGGTGTCTTTACCCAGGTGTACTGCCTTACTGAGGGGTGAAGAGTCCTCCAGGTGTCTTTACCCAGGTGTACTGCCTGGCTGAGGGGTGAAGGGTCCTCCAGGTGTCTTTACCCAGGTGTACTGCCTTACTAAGGGGTGAAGGTCCTCCAGGTGTCTTTACCCAGGTGTACTGCCTTACTGTAGGTTGAAGGGTCCTCCAGGTGTCTTTACCCAGGTGTACTGCCTTACTGTGGGGTGAAGGTCCTCCAGGTGTCTTTACCCAGGTGTACTGCCTTACTGTGGGGTGAAGGTCCTCCAGGTGTCTTTACCCAGGTGTACTGCCTTACTGAGGGGTGAAGGTCCTCCAGGTGTCTTTACCCAGGTGTACTGCCTTACTGAGGGGTGAAGGTCCTCCAGGTGTCTTTACCCCGGTGTACTGCCTTACTGTGGGGTGAAGGTCCTCCAGGTGTCTTTACCCAGGTGTACTGCCTTACTGTGGGGTGAAGGTCCTCCAGGTGTCTTTACCCCGGTGTACTGCCTTACTGTGGGGTGAAGGTCCTCCAGGTGTCTTTACCCAGGTGTACTGCCTTACTGTGGGGTGAAGGTCCTCCAGGTGTCTTTACCCAGGTGTACTGCCTTACTGAGGGGTGAAGGTCCTCCAGGTGTCTTTACCCCGGTGTACTGCCTTACTGTGGGGTGAAGGGTCCTCCAGGTGTCTTTACCCAGGTGTACTGCCTGACTGAGGGTCCTCCAGGTGTCTTTACCCAGGTGTACTGCCTTACTGAGGGGTGAAGGGTCCTCCAGGTGTCTTTACCCCGGTGTACTGCCTTACTGTGGGGTGAAGGGTCCTCCAGGTGTCTTTACCCAGGTGTACTGCCTTACTGAGGGTCCTCCAGGTGTCTTTACCCAGGTGTACTGCCTTACTGTGGGGTGAAGGTCCTCCAGGTGTCTTTACCCAGGTGTACTGCCTTACTGTGGGGTGAAGGTCCTCCAGGTGTCTTTACCCAGGTGTACTGCCTTACTGTGGGGTGAAGGTCCTCCAGGTGTCTTTACCCCGGTGTACTGCCTTACTGTGGGGTGAAGGTCCTCCAGGTGTCTTTACCCAGGTGTACTGCCTTACTGTGGGGTGAAGGTCCTCCAGGTGTCTTTACCCAGGTGTACTGCCTTACTGTGGGGTGAAGGTCCTCCAGGTGTCTTTACCCAGGTGTACTGCCTTACTGTGGGGTGAAGGTCCTCCAGGTGTCTTTACCCAGGTGTACTGCCTTACTGAGGGGTGAAGGTCCTCCAGGTGTCTTTACCCCGGTGTACTGCCTTACTGTGGGGTGAAGGGTCCTCCAGGTGTCTTTACCCAGGTGTACTGCCTGACTGAGGGTCCTCCAGGTGTCTTTACCCAGGTGTACTGCCTTACTGAGGGGTGAAGGGTCCTCCAGGTGTCTTTACCCCGGTGTACTGCCTTACTGTGGGGTGAAGGGTCCTCCAGGTGTCTTTACCCAGGTGTACTGCCTTACTGAGGGTCCTCCAGGTGTCTTTACCCAGGTGTACTGCCTGACTGTGGGGTGAAGGTCCTCCAGGTGTCTTTACCCAGGTGTACTGCCTTACTGTGGGGTGAAGGTCCTCCAGGTGTCTTTACCCAGGTGTACTGCCTTACTGTGGGGTGAAGGTCCTCCAGGTGTCTTTACCCAGGTGTACTGCCTTACTGTGGGGTGAAGGGTCCTCCAGGTGTCTTTACCCAGGTGTACTGCCTTACTGAGGGGTGAAGGTCCTCCAGGTGTCTTTACCCAGGTGTACTGCCTTACTGTGGGGTGAAGGTCCTCCAGGTGTCTTTACCCAGGTGTACTGCCTTACTGTGGGGTGAAGGTCCTCCAGGTGTCTTTACCCCGGTGTACTGCCTTACTGTGGGGTGAAGGGTCCTCCAGGTGTCTTTACCCAGGTGTACTGCCTGACTGAGGGTCCTCCAGGTGTCTTTACCCAGGTGTACTGCCTTACTGAGGGGTGAAGGTCCTCCAGGTGTCTTTACCCAGGTGTACTGCCTTACTGTGGGGTGAAGGGTCCTCCAGGTGTCTTTACCCAGGTGTACTGCCTTACTGTGGGGTGAAGGTCCTCCAGGTGTCTTTACCCAGGTGTACTGCCTTACTGTGGGGTGAAGGGTCCTCCAGGTGTCTTTACCCAGGTGTACTGCCTTACTGTGGGGTGAAGGGTCCTCCAGGTGTCTTTACCCAGGTGTACTGCCTTACTGTGGGGTGAAGGTCCTCCAGGTGTCTTTACCCAGGTGTACTGCCTTACTGTGGGGTGAAGGGTCCTCCAGGTGTCTTTACCCAGGTGTACTGCCTTACTGTGGGGTGAAGGTCCTCCAGGTGTCTTTACCCAGGTGTACTGCCTTACTGTGGGGTGAAGGGTCCTCCAGGTGTCTTTACCCAGGTGTACTGCCTTACTGTGGGGTGAAGGTCCTCCAGGTGTCTTTACCCAGGTGTACTGCCTTACTGTGGGGTGAAGGTCCTCCAGGTGTCTTTACCCAGGTGTACTGCCTTACTGAGGGGTGAAGGTCCTCCAGGTGTCTTTACCCAGGTGTACTGCCTTACTGTGGGGTGAAGGTCCTCCAGGTGTCTTTACCCAGGTGTACTGCCTTACTGTGGGGTGAAGGTCCTCCAGGTGTCTTTACCCAGGTGTACTGCCTTACTGTGGGGTGAAGGTCCTCCAGGTGTCTTTACCCAGGTGTACTGCCTTACTGTGGGGTGAAGGTCCTCCAGGTGTCTTTACCCAGGTGTACTGCCTTACTGTGGGGTGAAGGTCCTCCAGGTGTCTTTACCCCGGTGTACTGCCTTACTGTGGGGTGAAGGTCCTCCAGGTGTCTTTACCCAGGTGTACTGCCTTACTGAGGGGTGAAGGTCCTCCAGGTGTCTTTACCCAGGTGTACTGCCTTACTGTGGGGTGAAGGTCCTCCAGGTGTCTTTACCCAGGTGTACTGCCTTACTGTGGCGTGAAGGTCCTCCAGGTGTCTTTACCCCGGTGTACTGCCTTACTGTGGGGTGAAGGGTCCTCCAGCTGTCTTTACCCAGGTGTACTGCCTTACTGTGGCGTGAAGGTCCTCCAGGTGTCTTTACCCAGGTGTACTGCCTTACTGAGGGGTGAAGGTCCTCCAGGTGTCTTTACCCAGGTGTACTGCCTGACTGAGGGTCCTCCAGGTGTCTTTACCCAGGTGTACTGCCTTACTGTGGGGTGAAGGTCCTCCAGGTGTCTTTACCCAGGTGTATTGCCTTACTGTGGCGTGAAGGTCCTCCAGGTGTCTTTACCCAGGTGTACTGCCTTACTGTGGCGTGAAGGTCCTCCAGGTGTCTTTACCCCGGTGTACTGCCTTACTGTGGGGTGAAGGTCCTCCAGGTGTCTTTACCCAGGTGTACTGCCTTACTGAGGGGTGAAGGTCCTCCAGGTGTCTTTACCCAGGTGTATTGCCTTACTTTGGCGTGAAGGGTCCTCCAGGTGTCTTTACCCAGGTGTACTGCCTGACTGAGGGTCCTCCAGGTGCCTTTACCCCGGTGTACTGCCTTACTGTGGGGTGAAGGTCCTCCAGGTGTCTTTACCCAGGTGTACTGCCTTACTGTGGGGTGAAGGTCCTCCAGGTGTCTTTACCCAGGTGTACTGCCTTAGTGTGGGGTGAAGGTCCTCCAGGTGTCTTTAACCAGGTGTACTGCCTTACTGTGGGGTGAAGGTCCTCCAGGTGTCTTTACCCAGGTGTACTGCCTTACTAAGGGGTGAAGGTCCTCCAGGTGTCTTTACCCAGGTGTACTGCCTTACTGTGGGTTGAAGGGTCCTCCAGGTGTCTTTACCCAGGTGTACTGCCTTACTGTGGGGTGAAGGTCCTCCAGGTGTCTTTACCCAGGTGTACTGCCTTACTGTGGGGTGAAGGTCCTCCAGGTGTCTTTACCCAGGTGTACTGCCTTACTGTGGGGTGAAGGTCCTCCAGGTGTCTTTACCCAGGTGTACTGCCTTACTGAGGGGTGAAGGTCCTCCAGGTGTCTTTACCCCGGTGTACTGCCTTACTGTGGGGTGAAGGTCCTCCAGGTGTCTTTACCCAGGTGTACTGCCTTACTGTGGGGTGAAGGGTCCTCCAGGTGTCTTTACCCAGGTGTACTGCCTTACTGTGGGGTGAAGGTCCTCCAGGTGTCTTTACCCAGGTGTACTGCCTTACTGTGGGGTGAAGGTCCTCCAGGTGTCTTTACCCAGGTGTACTGCCTTACTGAGGGGTGAAGGTCCTCCAGGTGTCTTTACCCAGGTGTACTGCCTTACTGTGGGGCGAAGGTCCTCCAGGTGTCTTTACCCAGGTGTACTGCCTTACTCAGGGGTGAAGGTCCTCCAGGTGTCTTTACCCCGGTGTACTGCCTTACTGTGGGGTGAAGGGTCCTCCAGGTGTCTTTACCCAGGTGTACTGCCTTACTGAGGGTCCTCCAGGTGTCTTTACCCAGGTGTACTGCCTTACTGAGGGGTGAAGGGTCCTCCAGGTGTCTTTACCCCGGTGTACTGCCTTACTGTGGGGTGAAGGGTCCTCCAGGTGTCTTTACCCAGGTGTACTGCCTGGCTGAGGGGTGAAGGTCCTCCAGGTGTCTTTACCCAGGTGTACTGCCTTACTGAGGGGTGAGGGTCCTCCAGGTGTCTTTACCCAGGTGTACTGCCTTACTAAGGGGTGAAGGTCCTCCAGGTGTCTTTACCCAGGTGTACTGCCTTACTGTGGGGTGAAGGTCCTCCAGGTGTCTTTACCCAGGTGTACTGCCTGACTGAGGGGTGAAGGGTCCTCCAGGTGTCTTTACCCAGGTGTACTGCCTTACTGTGGGTTGAAGGGTCCTCCAGGTGTCTTTACCCAGGTGTACTGCCTTACTGTGGGGTGAAGGTCCTCCAGGTGTCTTTACCCAGGTGTACTGCCTTACTGTGGGGTGAAGGTCCTCCAGGTGTCTTTACCCAGGTGTACTGCCTTACTGAGGGGTGAAGGTCCTCCAGGTGTCTTTACCCAGGTGTACTGCCTTACTGAGGGGTGAAGGTCCTCCAGGTGTCTTTACCCAGGTGTACTGCCTTACTGAGGGGTGAAGGTCCTCCAGGTGTCTTTACCCCGGTGTACTGCCTTACTGTGGGGTGAAGGGTCCTCCAGGTGTCTTTACCCAGGTGTACTGCCTTACTGAGGGGTGAAGGTCCTCCAGGTGTCTTTAGCCAGGTGTACTGCCTTACTGTGGGGTGAAGGTCCTCCAGGTGTCTTTACCCAGGTGTACTGCCTTACTGTGGGGTGAAGGGTCCTCCAGGTGTCTTTACCCAGGTGTACTGCCTTACTGAGGGGTGAAGGTCCTCCAGGTGTCTTTACCCAGGTGTACTGCCTTACTGTGGGGTGAAGGTCCTCCAGGTGTCTTTACCCAGGTGTACTGCCTTACTGAGGGGTGAAGGTCCTCCAGGTGTCTTTACCCAGGTGTACTGCCTTACTGTGGGGTGAAGGTCCTCCAGGTGTCTTTACCCAGGTGTACTGCCTTACTGAGGGGTGAAGGTCCTCCAGGTGTCTTTACCCCGGTGTACTGCCTTACTGTGGGGTGAAGGGTCCTCCAGGTGTCTTTACCCAGGTGTACTGCCTGACTGAGGGTCCTCCAGGTGTCTTTACCCAGGTGTACTGCCTTACTGAGGGGTGAAGGGTCCTCCAGGTGTCTTTACCCCGGTTTACTGCCTTACTGTGGGGTGAAGGGTCCTCCAGGTGTCTTTACCCAGGTGTACTGCCTTACTGAGGGTCCTCCAGGTGTCTTTACCCAGGTGTACTGCCTGACTGTGGGGTGAAGGTCCTCCAGGTGTCTTTACCCAGGTGTACTGCCTTACTGTGGGGTGAAGGTCCTCCAGGTGTCTTTACCCAGGTGTACTGCCTTACTGTGGGGTGAAGGTCCTCCAGGTGTCTTTACCCAGGTGTACTGCCTTACTGTGGGGTGAAGGTCCTCCAGGTGTCTTTACCCCGGTGTACTGCCTTACTGTGGGGTGAAGGGTCCTCCAGGTGTCTTTACCCAGGTGTACTGCCTGACTGAGGGTCCTCCAGGTGTCTTTACCCAGGTGTACTGCCTTACTGTGGGGTGAAGGTCCTCCAGGTGTCTTTACCCAGGTGTACTGCCTTACTGTGGGGTGAAGGTCCTCCAGGTGTCTTTACCCAGGTGTACTGCCTTACTGAGGGGTGAAGGTCCTCCAGGTGTCTTTACCCAGGTGTACTGCCTTACTGAGGGGTGAAGGTCCTCCAGGTGTCTTTACCCAGGTGTACTGCCTTACTGTGGGGTGAAGGTCCTCCAGGTGTCTTTACCCAGGTGTACTGCCTTACTGTGGGGTGAAGGTCCTCCAGGTGTCTTTACCCAGGTGTACTGCCTTACTGTGGGGTGAAGGTCCTCCAGGTGTCTTTACCCAGGTGTACTGCCTTACTGTGGGGTGAAGGTCCTCCAGGTGTCTTTACCCAGGTGTACTGCCTTACTGTGGGGTGAAGGTCCTCCAGGTGTCTTTACCCCGGTGTACTGCCTTACTGTGGGGTGAAGGTCCTCCAGGTGTCTTTACCCAGGTGTACTGCCTTACTGAGGGGTGAAGGTCCTCCAGGTGTCTTTACCCAGGTGTATTGCCTTACTGTGGGGTGAAGGTCCTCCAGGTGTCTTTACCCAGGTGTACTGCCTTACTGTGGGGTGAAGGGTCCTCCAGGTGTCTTTACCCAGGTGTACTGCCTTACTGTGGCGTGAAGGTCCTCCAGGTGTCTTTACCCAGGTGTACTGCCTTACTGTGGCGTGAAGGTCCTCCAGGTGTCTTTACCCAGGTGTACTGCCTTACTGAGGGGTGAAGGTCCTCCAGGTGTCTTTACCCCGGTGTACTGCCTTACTGTGGGTTGAAGGGTCCTCCAGGTGTCTTTACCCAGGTGTACTGCCTTACTGTGGGGTGAAGGTCCTCCAGGTGTCTTTACCCAGGTGTACTGCCTTACTGTGGGGTGAAGGGTCCTCCAGGTGTCTTTACCCAGGTGTACTGCCTTACTGTGGCGTGAAGGTCCTCCAGGTGTCTTTACCCAGGTGTACTGCCTTACTGAGGGGTGAAGGTCCTCCAGGTGTCTTTACCCCGGTGTACTGCCTTACTGTGGGGTGAAGGGTCCTCCAGGTGTCTTTACCCAGGTGTACTGCCTGACTGAGGGTCCTCCAGGTGTCTTTACCCAGGTGTACTGCCTTACTGTGGGGTGAAGGTCCTCCAGGTGTCTTTACCCAGGTGTATTGCCTTACTGTGGCGTGAAGGTCCTCCAGGTGTCTTTACCCAGGTGTACTGCCTTACTGTGGCGTGAAGGTCCTCCAGGTGTCTTTACCCCGGTGTACTGCCTTACTGTGGGGTGAAGGTCCTCCAGGTGTCTTTACCCAGGTGTACTGCCTTACTGAGGGGTGAAGGTCCTCCAGGTGTCTTTACCCAGGTGTATTGCCTTACTGTGGCGTGAAGGTCCTCCAGGTGTCTTTACCCCGGTGTACTGCCTTACTGTGGGGTGAAGGGTCCTCCAGGTGTCTTTACCCAGGTGTACTGCCTTACTGTGGCGTGAAGGTCCTCCAGGTGTCTTTACCCAGGTGTACTGCCTTACTGAGGGGTGAAGGTCCTCCAGGTGTCTTTACCCCGGTGTACTGCCTTACTGTGGGGTGAAGGGTCCTCCAGGTGTCTTTACCCAGGTGTACTGCCTGACTGAGGGTCCTCCAGGTGTCTTTACCCCGGTGTACTGCCTTACTGTGGGGTGAAGGGTCCTCCAGGTGTCTTTACCCCGGTGTACTGCCTTACTGTGGGGTGAAGGGTCCTCCAGGTGTCTTTAGCCAGGTGTACTGCCTTACTGTGGGGTGAAGGTCCTCCAGGTGTCTTTACCCAGGTGTACTGCCTTACTGTGGGGTGAAGGTCCTCCAGGTGTCTTTACCCAGGTGTACTGCCTTACTGTGGGGTGAAGGTCCTCCAGGTGTCTTTACCCCGGTGTACTGCCTTACTGTGGGGTGAAGGTCCTCCAGGTGTCTTTACCCCGGTGTACTGCCTTACTGTGGGGTGAAGGTCCTCCAGGTGTCTTTACCCAGGTGTACTGCCTTACTGTGGGGTGAAGGTCCTCCAGGTGTCTTTACCCAGGTGTACTGCCTTACTGTGGGGTGAAGGTCCTCCAGGTGTCTTTACCCAGGTGTACTGCCTTACTGAGGGGTGAAGGTCCTCCAGGTGTCTTTACCCCGGTGTACTGCCTTACTGTGGGGTGAAGGTCCTCCAGGTGTCTTTACCCCGGTGTACTGCCTTACTGTGGGGTGAAGGTCCTCCAGGTGTCTTTACCCAGGTGTACTGCCTTACTGTGGGGTGAAGGTCCTCCAGGTGTCTTTACCCAGGTGTACTGCCTTACTGTGGGGTGAAGGTCCTCCAGGTGTCTTTACCCAGGTGTACTGCCTTACTGTGGGGTGAAGGTCCTCCAGGTGTCTTTACCCAGGTGTACTGCCTGACTGAGGGTCCTCCAGGTGTCTTTACCCAGGTGTACTGCCTTACTGAGGGGTGAAGGGTCCTCCAGGTGTCTTTACCCCGGTGTACTGCCTTACTGTGGGGTGAAGGGTCCTCCAGGTGTCTTTACCCAGGTGTACTGCCTTACTGTGGGGTGAAGGTCCTCCAGGTGTCTTTACCCAGGTGTACTGCCTTACTGTGGGGTGAAGGTCCTCCAGGTGTCTTTACCCAGGTGTACTGCCTTACTGAGGGGTGAAGGTCCTCCAGGTGTCTTTACCCCGGTGTACTGCCTTACTGTGGGGTGAAGGTCCTCCAGGTGTCTTTACCCAGGTGTACTGCCTTACTGAGGGGTGAAAGTCCTCCAGGTGTCTTTACCCCGGTGTACTGCCTTACTGTGGGGTGAAGGTCCTCCAGGTGTCTTTACCCAGGTGTACTGCCTTACTGTGGGGTGAAGGTCCTCCAGGTGTCTTTACCCAGGTGTACTGCCTTACTGTGGGGTGAAGGTCCTCCAGGTGTCTTTACCCAGGTGTACTGCCTTACTGAGGGCCCTCCAGGTGTCTTTACCCAGGTGTACTGCCTTACTGTGGGGTGAAGGTCCTCCAGGTGTCTTTACCCAGGTGTACTGCCTTACTGTGGGGTGAAGGGTCCTCCAGGTGTCTTTACCCAGGTGTACTGCCTTACTGAGGGGTGAAGGTCCTCCAGGTGTCTTTACCCAGGTGTACTGCCTTACTGTGGGGTGAAGGTCCTCCAGGTGTCTTTACCCAGGTGTACTGCCTTACTGAGGGGTGAAGGTCCTCCAGGTGTCTTTACCCCGGTGTACTGCCTTACTGTGGGGTGAAGGTCCTCCAGGTGTCTTTACCCAGGTGTACTGCCTTACTGAGGGGTGAAGGTCCTCCAGGTGTCTTTAGCCAGGTGTACTGCCTTACTGAGGGGTGAAGGTCCTCCAGGTGTCTTTACCCAGGTGTACTGCCTTACTGTGGGGTGAAGGTCCTCCAGGTGTCTTTACCCAGGTGTACTGCCTTACTGAGGGGTGAAGGTCCTCCAGGTGTCTTTACCCAGGTGTACTGCCTTACTGTGGGGTGAAGGTCCTCCAGGTGTCTTTACCCAGGTGTACTGCCTTACTGTGGGGTGAAGGTCCTCCAGGTGTCTTTACCCAGGTGTACTGCCTTACTGTGGGGTGAAGGGTCCTCCAGGTGTCTTTACCCAGGTGTACTGCCTTACTGAGGGGTGAAGGTCCTCCAGGTGTCTTTAGCCAGGTGTACTGCCTTACTGAGGGGTGAAGGTCCTCCAGGTGTCTTTACCCCGGTGTACTGCCTTACTGTGGGGTGAAGGTCCTCCAGGTGTCTTTACCCAGGTGTACTGCCTTACTGAGGGGTGAAGGTCCTCCAGGTGTCTTTACCCAGGTGTACTGCCTTACTGTGGGGTGAAGGTCCTCCAGGTGTCTTTACCCAGGTGTACTGCCTTACTGAGGGGTGAAGGTCCTCCAGGTGTCTTTACCCAGGTGTACTGCCTTACTGTGGGGTGAAGGTCCTCCAGGTGTCTTTACCCAGGTGTACTGCCTTACTGTGGGGTGAAGGTCCTCCAGGTGTCTTTACCCAGGTGTACTGCCTTACTGTGGGGTGAAGGTCCTCCAGGTGTCTTTACCCCGGTGTACTGCCTTACTGAGGGGTGAAGGTCCTCCAGGTGTCTTTACCCAGGTGTACTGCCTTACTGAGGGGTGAAGGTCCTCCAGGTGTCTTTACCCAGGTGTACTGCCTTACTGTGGCGTGAAGGTCCTCCAGGTGTCTTTACCCAGGTGTACTGCCTTACTGTGGGGTGAAGGTCCTCCAGGTGTCTTTACCCCGGTGTACTGCCTTACTGTGGGGTGAAGGTCCTCCAGGTGTCTTTACCCAGGTGTACTGCCTTACTGTGGGGTGAAGGTCCTCCAGGTGTCTTTACCCAGGTGTACTGCCTTACTGTGGGGTGAAGGTCCTCCAGGTGTCTTTACCCCGGTGTACTGCCTTACTGAGGGGTGAAGGTCCTCCAGGTGTCTTTACCCAGGTGTACTGCCTTACTGAGGGGTGAAGGTCCTCCAGGTGTCTTTACCCAGGTGTACTGCCTTACTGTGGGGTGAAGGTCCTCCAGGTGTCTTTACCCCGGTGTACTGCCTTACTGAGGGGTGAAGGTCCTCCAGGTGTCTTTACCCAGGTGTACTGCCTTACTGTGGGGTGAAGGTCCTCCAGGTGTCTTTACCCAGGTGTACTGCCTTACTGTGGGGTGAAGGTCCTCCAGGTGTCTTTACCCAGGTGTACTGCCTTACTGTGGGGTGAAGGTCCTCCAGGTGTCTTTACCCAGGTGTACTGCCTTACTGTGGGGTGAAGGTCCTCCAGGTGTCTTTACCCAGGTGTACTGCCTTACTGTGGGGTGAAGGTCCTCCAGGTGTCTAAGAGGTCGTTTTCATTTATGAGGGTGGAAAGGGCGGACACTGATGGTGGGTGTGGTTCTTGTGTGTTCCTGTCAGAGTGTGGATGGGTGGTGCAGTTCCAGTCTCCTCCTATGATTGTGAAAGAGCTGCTGTTAAGTTGTTTTAGTTTATTGTTTAGTTTGTGAAAGAGTTGAACACGGTTGGCCCCGGTGTTATGGGCATAGATGTTAATGAAAGTGAACTCGGTTCCTCTTATTTTTGCCTGCACCACCTGCGCCCTGCCCTGCTCCACCTCGCAGGATGAAATGTCTGCACCACCTGAGCCCTGCCCTGCTCCACCTCGCAGGATGAAATGTCTGCACCACCTGAGCCCTGCCCTGCTCCACCTCGCAGGAGGAAATGTCTGCAGGACACAGGCGGGGTGACAATAGCACTGCGACTCCTGCACTGAAATTAGTGCCATGACTGAAGACGGTTTCCCCTCTCCAGCCCAGGAGCCAGTCTCTTTCATTATCAAGAGAGCTGTGCGTCTCCTGGAGGAGGAGGACATCAATGTTCTTGTCCTTGCACAGCTCTGATATTAGTGCTCTCCTTTCTCTGTCTCTCCCTCCGTTCATATTGAGAGTAGCCACCCTGAGAGTCTCCATGAGAAGAGAGAAGAAGAGCAGGACAGTGAACCACCACCAGTTAGAGAAGACCACCTTCAGAATAAGAGCCATGTTACTTGTGTATTTCAGGAAGGAGTCTTCCCTCTCCTTTCCTTCCTCAGTCTTGTCAGGAGTTTCTTTAGCCGGAATCTTTTCTGTTTGCTGAGTTCCTCAGTGCTGGCCTGCTTATTGATTTTTAGCACAGAATTAATACATTTGTCCACGTCCGAAAAAAAGTCTGTCACGTCTACTGACTGTCGTCCGTAAGTCTCGTCCAGAAAGTCGTTTATTTCTTGTAGTGTGTATGAAGAGGAGTCGTCCTGAGAGGGAGAGTCAGAGAACTGGGAGAGTCAGAGAACTGGGAGAGTCAGAGAACTGGGAGAGTCAGAGAACTGGGAGAGTCAGAGAACTGGGAGAGTCAGAGCACTGGGAGAGTCAGAGAACTGGGAGAGGGAGTCGTCATCCAGGTGTTTGTCTGTCAGGTCACTGGTGTCCGTGTGTGTGTGTGTGTGTGTGTGTGTGTGTGTGTGTGTGTGTGTGTGTGTGTGTGTGTGTGTGTGTGCGCGTGCTGGGGGTGTCAGCGTGGGGTGTGTGTGTGCTGGGGGTGTCAGTGTGGGGTGTGTGTGTATGTGTGTGTGTGTGTGTGTGCTGGGGGTGTCAGTGTGGGGTGTGTGTGTGCTGGGGGTGTCAGTGTGGGGTGTGTGTGTATGTGTGTGTGTGTGTGTGTGCTGGGGGTGTCAGTGTGGGGTGTGTGTGTATGTGTGTGTGCTGGGGGTGTCAGCGTGGGGTGTGTGTGTATGTGTGTGTGCTGGGGGTACCAGCGTGGGGTGTGTGTGTATGTGTGTGTGTGCTGGGGGTGTCAGCGTGGGGTGTGTGTGTATGTGTGTGTGTGCTGGGGGTGTCAGCGTGGGGTGTGTGTGTATGTGTGTGTGTGCTGGGGGTGTCAGCGTGGGGTGTGTGTGTATGTGTGTGTGTGCTGGGGGTGTCAGCGTGGGGTGTGTGTGTATGTGTGTGTGTGCTGGGGGTGTCAGTGTGGGGTGTGTGTGTATGTGTGTGTGTGCTGGGGGTGTCAGTGTGGGGTGTGTGTGTATGTGTGTGTGTGCTGGGGGTGTCAGTGTGGGGTGTGTGTGTATGTGTGTGTGTGCTGGGGGTGTCAGTGTGGGGTGCGTGTGTATGTGTGTGTGTGCTGGGGGTGTCAGTGTGGGGTGTGTGTGTATGTGTGTGTGTGCTGGGGGTGTCAGTGTGGGGGTGTGTGTGTGTGTGTGTGTGTGTGTGTGTGCTGGGGGTGTCAGTTTGCTCAGTGTGTGTTTCAGTCTCTATCAGTCCATTGTCATCAACAGTGTGCGTCTCCTTATTTTTCTTGTCAGTGTTTATTTCCTTGTCATCCTGCAACTTCCTCTTGTTATTTTCCCCTTGTGGTGGAGAGCTGCTTACAGCCTCCACCTCCTCCACCTCCGTTGTTTCTGCCTGCGGCTCCGGGGCCGCGTCGGCACCCGGGGTCGGAGCCCCTACCCGTGCCCCAGTGGGAACGCTGGTACCGGGGGTCGGCCATTCCGACCCTGATCCACCGGGAGACCCAGGACCCGCAGACTCCGGCCCCGGCCGCGGCGCACCTCATGGTTTATGTCCGACGTCCCCGCATTCAAAACACTTGATGCTCCCCGAGCTGGTGTACAGGGTGTAGTACCGTCTCCGTACTTCACTTTAAAGGACACCTCCAGCTGGCGTACAGGGTGTAGTACCGTCTCCGTACTTCACTTTAAAGGACACCTCCAGCTGGCGTACAGGGTGTAGTAACGTCTCCATACTTCACTTTAAAGGACACCTCCAGCTGGCGTACAGGGTGTAGTACCGTCTCCGTACTTCACTTTAAAGGACACCTCCAGCTGGCGTACAGGGTGTAGTACCCGTCTCCGTACTTCACTTTAAAGGACACCTCCAGCTGGCGTACAGGGTGTAGTACCGTCTCCGTACTTCACTTTAAAGGACACCTCCAGCTGGCGTACAGGGTGTAGTACCGTCTCCGTACTTCACTTTAAAGGACACCTCCAGCTGGCGTACAGGGTGTAGTACCGTCTCCGTACTTCACTTTAAAGGACACCTCCAGCTGGCGTACAGGGTGTAGTACCGTCTCCGTACTTCACTTTAAAGGACACCTCCAGCTGGCGTACAGGGTGTAGTACCGTCTCCGTACTTCACTTTAAAGGACACCTCCAGCTGGCGTACAGGGTGTAGTACCGTCTCCGTACTTCACTTTAAAGGACACCTCCAGCTGGCGTACAGGGTGTAGTACCGTCTCCGTACTTCACTTTAAAGGACACCTCCAGCTGGCGTACAGGGTGTAGTACCGTCTCCGTACTTCACTTTAAAGGACACCTCCAGCTGGCGTACAGGGTGTAGTACCGTCTCCGTACTTCACTTTAAAGGACACCTCCAGCTGGCGTACAGGGTGTAGTACCGTCTCCGTACTTCACTTTAAAGGACACCTCCAGCTGGCGTACAGGGTGTAGTACCGTCTCCGTACTTCACTTTAAAGGACACCTCCAGCTGGCGTACAGGGTGTAGTACCGTCTCCGTACTTCACTTTAAAGGACACCTCCAGCTGGCGTACAGGGTGTAGTACCGTCTCCGTACTTCACTTTAAAGGACACCTCCAGCGTCTGTCCCGGGTCATTTAAACACATGAACGACTGTCGGCGGAGCGACTGGACGTGCTGCAGTTTGTCGTTTTTGCAGTTTAGTTTAATTTCTCTAAAGCCTCCGGAGAACTTCCCGAAACGGGTGAGTTGGTTCTCCAGCAGCTGGTTGGGGATGAACGGGGGAACCCGGGACACAGTGACCCGGGTGGACGGGACAAACAGCGGGGACACCGGGACATATTGATCCTCCAGGACGATTCCCTGCTCCACCAGTGAGTGAGCCATCTTCTCCTCACGGAGAAAAGCCACCACGGCCTTATTCATCCTGGAGCCATAAAGTATGTTGATATGACCCACTACGTCCCCTACAGCGAGGACAACGTCCTCCACAGAGGACCGGGGGACAGACACCACCCCAACACCTTGTTTGATGGAGGGAGGAGGGACGCCATCACTCCTCCAACAAAACACTTCACTTACTCACACAAATACCTCTTTTCCTTCCAGGTGATGAATGAAACTCCTCTTACCTTCACATGGAAGAACCAGGG
>NC_137654.1:2499548-2604548 GCF_963422515.1 Blennius ocellaris
TCAGTTTGCTCAGTGTGTGTTTCAGTCTCTATCAGTCCATTGTCATCAACAGTGTGCGTCTCCTTATTTTTCCTGTCAGTGTTTATTTCCTTGTCATCCTGCAACTTCCTCTTGTTATTTTTCCCTTGTGGTGGAGAGCTGCTTACAGCCTCCACCTCCTCCACCTCCGTTGTTTCTGCCCGCGTCGGCACCCGGGGTCGGAGCCCCTACCCGTGCCCCAGTGGGAACGCTGGTACCGGGGGTCGGCCATTCCGACCCTGATCCACCGGGAGACCCAGGACCCGCAGACTCCGGCCCCGGCCGCGGCGCACCCTATGGTGCCGCACGCGGAGCGGCGGCAGGCGCAGCGGCCGCGCCGCGGCGCTCCGCGGAGCCGCCGCTGCGTGCCGGCTGCTCTCTGTGCGGACGCGCCAGACGTTTATGTCCGACGTCCCCGCATTCAAAACACTTGATGCTCCCCGAGCTGGCGTACAGGGTGTAGTACCGTCTCCGTACTTCACTTTAAAGGACACCTCCAGCTGGCGTACAGGGTGTAGTACCGTCTCCGTACTTCACTTTAAAGGACACCTCCAGCTGGCGTACAGGGTGTAGTACCGTCTCCCGTACTTCACTTTAAAGGACACCTCCAGCTGGCGTACAGGGTGTAGTACCGTCTCCGTACTTCACTTTAAAGGACACCTCCAGCTGGCGTACAGGGTGTAGTACCGTCTCCGTACTTCACTTTAAAGGACACCTCCAGCTGGCGTACAGGGTGTAGTACCGTCTCCGTACTTCACTTTAAAGGACACCTCCAGCTGGCGTACAGGGTGTAGTACCGTCTCCGTACTTCACTTTAAAGGACACCTCCAGCTGGCGTACAGGGTGTAGTACCGTCTCCGTACTTCACTTTAAAGGACACCTCCAGCTGGCGTACAGGGTGTAGTACCGTCTCCGTACTTCACTTTAAAGGACACCTCCAGCTGGCGTACAGGGTGTAGTACCGTCTCCGTACTTCACTTTAAAGGACACCTCCAGCTGGCGTACAGGGTGTAGTACCGTCTCCGTACTTCACTTTAAAGGACACCTCCAGCTGGCGTACAGGGTGTAGTACCGTCTCCGTACTTCACTTTAAAGGACACCTCCAGCTGGCGTACAGGGTGTAGTACCGTCTCCGTACTTCACTTTAAAGGACACCTCCAGCTGGCGTACAGGGTGTAGTACCGTCTCCGTACTTCACTTTAAAGGACACCTCCAGCTGGCGTACAGGGTGTAGTACCGTCTCCGTACTTCACTTTAAAGGACACCTCCAGCTGGCGTACAGGGTGTAGTACCGTCTCCGTACTTCACTTAAAGGACACCTCCAGCTGGCGTACAGGGTGTAGTACCGTCTCCGTACTTCACTTTAAAGGACACCTCCAGCTGGCGTACAGGGTGTAGTACCGTCTCCGTACTTCACTTTAAAGGACACCTCCAGCTGGCGTACAGGGTGTAGTACCGTCTCCGTACTTCACTTTAAAGGACACCTCCAGCTGGCGTACAGGGTGTAGTACCGTCTCCGTACTTCACTTTAAAGGACACCTCCAGCTGGCGTACAGGGTGTAGTACCGTCTCCGTACTTCACTTTAAAGGACACCTCCAGCTGGCGTACAGGGTGTAGTACCGTCTCCGTACTTCACTTTAAAGGGACACCTCCAGCTGGCGTACAGGGTGTAGTACCGTCTCCGTACTTCACTTTAAAGGACACCTCCAGCTGGCGTACAGGGTGTAGTACCGTCTCCGTACTTCACTTTAAAGGACACCTCCAGCTGGCGTACAGGGTGTAGTACCGTCTCCGTACTTCACTTTAAAGGACACCTCCAGCTGGCGTACAGGGTGTAGTACCGTCTCCGTACTTCACTTTAAAGGACACCTCCAGCTGGCGTACAGGGTGTAGTACCGTCTCCGTCCTTCACTTTAAAGGACACCTCCAGCTGGCGTACAGGGTGTAGTACCGTCTCCGTACTTCACTTTAAAGGACACCTCCAGCTGGCGTACAGGGTGTAGTACCGTCTCCGTACTTCACTTTAAAGGACACCTCCAGCTGGCGTACAGGGTGTAGTACCGTCTCCGTACTTCACTTTAAAGGACACCTCCAGCTGGCGTACAGGGTGTAGTACCGTCTCCGTACTTCACTTTAAAGGACACCTCCAGCTGGCGTACAGGGTGTAGTACCGTCTCCGTACTTCACTTTAAAGGACACCTCCAGCTGGCGTACAGGGTGTAGTACCGTCTCCGTACTTCACTTTAAAGGACACCTCCAGCTGGCGTACAGGGTGTAGTACCGTCTCCGTACTTCACTTTAAAGGACACCTCCAGCTGGCGTACAGGGTGTAGTACCGTCTCCGTACTTCACTTTAAAGGACACCTCCAGCTGGCGTACAGGGTGTAGTACCGTCTCCGTACTTCACTTTAAAGGACACCTCCAGCTGGCGTACAGGGTGTAGTACCGTCTCCGTACTTCACTTTAAAGGACACCTCCAGCTGGCGTACAGGGTGTAGTACCGTCTCCGTACTTCACTTTAAAGGACACCTCCAGCTGGCGTACAGGGTGTAGTACCGTCTCCGTACTTCACTTTAAAGGACACCTCCAGCTGGCGTACAGGGTGTAGTACCGTCTCCGTACTTCACTTTAAAGGACACCTCCAGCTGGCGTACAGGGTGTAGTACCGTCTCCGTACTTCACTTTAAAGGACACCTCCAGCTGGCGTACAGGGTGTAGTACCGTCTCCGTACTTCACTTTAAAGGACACCTCCAGCTGGCGTACAGGTGTAGTACCGTCTCCGTACTTCACTTTAAAGGACACCTCCAGCTGGCGTACAGGGTGTAGTACCGTCTCCGTACTTCACTTTAAAGGACACCTCCAGCTGGCGTACAGGGTGTAGTACCGTCTCCGTACTTCACTTTAAAGGACACCTCCAGCTGGCGTACAGGGTGTAGTACCGTCTCCGTACTTCACTTTAAAGGACACCTCCAGCTGGCGTACAGGGTGTAGTACCGTCTCCGTACTTCACTTTAAAGGACACCTCCAGCTGGCGTACAGGGTGTAGTACCGTCTCCGTACTTCACTTTAAAGGACACCTCCAGCTGGCGTACAGGGGTGTAGTACCGTCTCCGTCCTTCACTTTAAAGGACACCTCCAGCTGGCGTACAGGGTGTAGTACCGTCTCCGTACTTCACTTTAAAGGACACCTCCAGCTGGCGTACAGGGTGTAGTACCGTCTCCGTACTTCACTTTAAAGGACACCTCCAGCTGGCGTACAGGGTGTAGTACCGTCTCCGTACTTCACTTTAAAGGACACCTCCAGCTGGCGTACAGGTGTAGTACCGTCTCCGTACTTCACTTTAAAGGACACCTCCAGCTGGCGTACAGGGTGTAGTACCGTCTCCGTACTTCACTTTAAAGGACACCTCCAGCTGGCGTACAGGGTGTAGTACCGTCTCCGTACTTCACTTTAAAGGACACCTCCAGCTGGCGTACAGGGTGTAGTACCGTCTCCGTACTTCACTTTAAAGGACACCTCCAGCTGGCGTACAGGGTGTAGTACCGTCTCCGTACTTCACTTTAAAGGACACCTCCAGCTGGCGTACAGGGTGTAGTACCGTCTCCGTACTTCACTTTAAAGGACACCTCCAGCTGGCGTACAGGGTGTAGTACCGTCTCCGTACTTCACTTTAAAGGACACCTCCAGCTGGCGTACAGGGTGTAGTACCGTCTCCGTACTTCACTTTAAAGGACACCTCCAGCTGGCGTACAGGGTGTAGTACCGTCTCCGTACTTCACTTTAAAGGACACCTCCAGCTGGCGTACAGGGTGTAGTACCGTCTCCGTACTTCACTTTAAAGGACACCTCCAGCTGGCGTACAGGGTGTAGTACCGTCTCCGTACTTCACTTTAAAGGACACCTCCAGCTGGCGTACAGGGTGTAGTACCGTCTCCGTACTTCACTTTAAAGGACACCTCCAGCTGGCGTACAGGGTGTAGTACCGTCTCCGTACTTCACTTTAAAGGACACCTCCAGCTGGCGTACAGGGTGTAGTACCGTCTCCGTACTTCACTTTAAAGGACACCTCCAGCTGGCGTACAGGGTGTAGTACCGTCTCCGTACTTCACTTTAAAGGACACCTCCAGCTGGCGTACAGGGTGTAGTACCGTCTCCGTACTTCACTTTAAAGGACACCTCCAGCTGGCGTACAGGGTGTAGTACCGTCTCCGTACTTCACTTTAAAGGACACCTCCAGCTGGCGTACAGGGTGTAGTACCGTCTCCGTACTTCACTTTAAAGGACACCTCCAGCTGGCGTACAGGGTGTAGTACCGTCTCCGTCCTTCACTTTAAAGGACACCTCCAGCTGGCGTACAGGGTGTAGTACCGTCTCCGTACTTCACTTTAAAGGACACCTCCAGCTGGCGTACAGGGTGTAGTACCGTCTCCGTCCTTCACTTTAAAGGACACCTCCAGCTGGCGTACAGGGTGTAGTACCGTCTCCGTCCTTCACTTTAAAGGACACCTCCAGCTGGCGTACAGGGTGTAGTACCGTCTCCGTACTTCACTTTAAAGGACACCTCCAGCTGGCGTACAGGGTGTAGTACCGTCTCCGTACTTCACTTTAAAGGACACCTCCAGCTGGCGTACAGGGTGTAGTACCGTCTCCGTACTTCACTTTAAAGGACACCTCCAGCTGGCGTACAGGGTGTAGTACCGTCTCCGTACTTCACTTTAAAGGACACCTCCAGCTGGCGTACAGGGTGTAGTACCGTCTCCGTACTTCACTTTAAAGGACACCTCCAGCTGGCGTACAGGGTGTAGTACCGTCTCCGTACTTCACTTTAAAGGACACCTCCAGCTGGCGTACAGGTGTAGTACCGTCTCCGTCCTTCACTTTAAAGGACACCTACAGCTGGCGTACAGGGTGTAGTACCGTCTCCGTCCTTCACTTTAAAGGACACCTCCAGCTGGCGTACAGGGTGTAGTACCGTCTCCGTACTTCACTTTAAAGGACACCTCCAGCTGGCGTACAGGGTGTAGTACCGTCTCCGTACTTCACTTTAAAGGACACCTCCAGCTGGCGTACAGGGTGTAGTACCGTCTCCGTACTTCACTTTAAAGGACACCTCCAGCTGGCGTACAAGGTGTAGTACCGTCTCCATACTTCACTTTAAAGGACACCTCCAGCTGGCGTACAGGGTGTAGTACCGTCTCCGTACTTCACTTTAAAGGACACCTCCAGCTGGCGTACAGGGTGTAGTACCGTCTCCGTACTTCACTTTAAAGGACACCTCCAGCTGGCGTACAGGGTGTAGTACCGTCTCCGTACTTCACTTTAAAGGACACCTCCAGCTGGCGTACAGGGTGTAGTACCGTCTCCGTACTTCACTTTAAAGGACACCTCCAGCTGGCGTACAGGGTGTAGTACCGTCTCCGTACTTCACTTTAAAGGACACCTCCAGCTGGCGTACAGGGTGTAGTACCGTCTCCGTACTTCACTTTAAAGGACACCTCCAGCTGGCGTACAGGGTGTAGTACCGTCTCCGTACTTCACTTTAAAGGACACCTCCAGCTGGCGTACAGGGTGTAGTACCGTCTCCGTACTTCACTTTAAAGGACACCTCCAGCTGGCGTACAGGTGTAGTACCGTCTCCGTACTTCACTTTAAAGGACACCTCCAGCTGGCGTACAGGGTGTAGTACCGTCTCCGTACTTCACTTTAAAGGACACCTCCAGCTGGCGTACAGGGTGTAGTACCGTCTCCGTACTTCACTTTAAAGGACACCTCCAGCTGGCGTACAGGGTGTAGTACCGTCTCCGTACTTCACTTTAAAGGACACCTCCAGCTGGCGTACAGGGTGTAGTACCGTCTCCGTACTTCACTTTAAAGGACACCTCCAGCTGGCGTACAGGGTGTAGTACCGTCTCCGTACTTCACTTTAAAGGACACCTCCAGCTGGCGTACAGGGTGTAGTACCGTCTCCGTACTTCACTTTAAAGGACACCTCCAGCTGGCGTACAGGGTGTAGTACCGTCTCCGTCCTTCACTTTAAAGGACACCTACAGCTGGCGTACAGGGTGTAGTACCGTCTCCGTCCTTCACTTTAAAGGACACCTCCAGCTGGCGTACAGGGTGTAGTACCGTCTCCGTACTTCACTTTAAAGGACACCTCCAGCTGGCGTACAGGGTGTAGTACCGTCTCCGTACTTCACTTTAAAGGACACCTCCAGCTGGCGTACAGGGTGTAGTACCGTCTCCGTACTTCACTTTAAAGGACACCTCCAGCTGGCGTACAAGGTGTAGTACCGTCTCCATACTTCACTTTAAAGGACACCTCCAGCTGGCGTACAGGGTGTAGTACCGTCTCCGTACTTCACTTTAAAGGACACCTCCAGCTGGCGTACAGGGTGTAGTACCGTCTCCGTACTTCACTTTAAAGGACACCTCCAGCTGGCGTACAGGGTGTAGTACCGTCTCCGTACTTCACTTTAAAGGACACCTCCAGCTGGCGTACAGGGTGTAGTACCGTCTCCGTACTTCACTTTAAAGGACACCTCCAGCTGGCGTACAGGGTGTAGTACCGTCTCCGTACTTCACTTTAAAGGACACCTCCAGCTGGCGTACAGGGTGTAGTACCGTCTCCGTACTTCACTTTAAAGGACACCTCCAGCTGGCGTACAGGGTGTAGTACCGTCTCCGTACTTCACTTTAAAGGACACCTCCAGCTGGCGTACAGGGTGTAGTACCGTCTCCGTACTTCACTTTAAAGGACACCTCCAGCTGGCGTACAGGGTGTAGTACCGTCTCCGTACTTCACTTTAAAGGACACCTCCAGCTGGCGTACAGGGTGTAGTACCGTCTCCGTACTTCACTTTAAAGGACACCTCCAGCTGGCGTACAGGGTGTAGTACCGTCTCCGTACTTCACTTTAAAGGACACCTCCAGCTGGCGTACAGGGTGTAGTACCGTCTCCGTACTTCACTTTAAAGGACACCTCCAGCTGGCGTACAGGGTGTAGTACCGTCTCCGTACTTCACTTTAAGGACACCTCCAGCTGGCGTACAGGGTGTAGTACCGTCTCCGTACTTCACTTTAAAGGACACCTCCAGCTGGCGTACAGGGTGTAGTACCGTCTCCGTACTTCACTTTAAAGGACACCTCCAGCTGGCGTACAGGGTGTAGTACCGTCTCCGTACTTCACTTTAAAGGACACCTCCAGCGTCTGTTCCGGGTCATTTAAACACATGAACGACTGTCGGCGGAGCGACTGGACGTGCTGCAGTTTGTCGTTTTTGCAGTTTAGTTTAATTTCTCTAAAGCCTCCGGAGAACTTCCCGAAACGGGTGAGTTGGTTCTCCAGCAGCTGGTTGGGGATGAACGGGGGAACCCGGACACAGTAACCCGGGTGGACGGGACAAACAGCGGGGACACCGCGACATACTGATCCTCCAGGACGATTCCTGCTCCACCAGTGAGTGAACCATCTTCTCCTCACGGAGAAAAGCCACCACGGCCTTATTCATCCTGGAGCCATACAGTATGTTGATATGACCCACTACGTCCCCTACAGCGAGGACAACGTCCTCCACAGAGGACCGGGGGACAGACACCACCCCAACACCTTGTTTGATGGAGGGAGGAGGGACGCCATCACTCCTCCAACAAAACATTTCACTTACTCACACAAATACCTCTTTTCCTTCCAGGTGATGAATGAAACTCCTCTTACCTTCACATGGAAGAACCAGGGGAGGAGGAACCAGGGAGGAGGAACCAGGGGAGGAGGAACCAGGGGAGGAGGAACCAGGGAGGAGGAACCAGGGGAGGAGGAACCAGGGAGGAGGAACCAGGGGAGGAGGAACCAGGGAGGAGGAACCAGGGAGGAAGAACCAGGGGAGGAGGAACCAGGGAGGAGGAACCAGGGGAGGAGGAACCAGGGAGGAGGAACCAGGGGAGGAGGAACCAGGGAGGAGGAACCAGGGGAGGAGGAACCAGGGGAGGAGGAACCAGGGAGGAGGAACCAGGGGAGGAGGAACCAGGGGAGGAGGAACCAGGGAGGAGGAACCAGGGGAGGAGGAACCAGGGGAGGAGGAACCAGGGAGGAGGAACCAGGGAGGAAGAACCAGGGGAGGAGGAACCAGGGAGGAGGAACCAGGGGAGGAGGAACCAGGGAGGAGGAACCAGGGGAGGAGGAACCAGGGAGGAGGAACCAGGGGAGGAGGAACCAGGGAGGAGGAACCAGGGGAGGAGGAACCAGGGGAGGAGGAACCAGGGAGGAGGAACCAGGGAGGAGGAACCAGGGAGGAGGAACCAGGGAGGAGAAAACACCGAAGATTCAAGTGCAGAAAACCAGTTTTCACACTCAAACTTTTCCGACGATCCACACCCGCTCACACACTCACACCCACACACTCCCAGCATGCACCGAGAGAGAGAGAGAGAGGGAGAGAGAGAGAGAGAGGAGAGAGATATGGCTTCAATACGATTCAGGAGCTAGCAAAAGAAAGAAAGAGTCCACACAGTCAGAGGCTCGTGCTTCACTGGAAGGTGGGATGTTGTTGAAAGAAAAATGAAAAAACTTTAGCTGCTGCTCATCATGAGACAGAGAGATGATCATGGTGGACTGGACATTACATTTCCAGCGGCCCTGATGACCATTTATTAAATGTCTTGTGAACTGAATATATTCAGCTTTATTGAAGAAAGGAGTTTTTAACTGAGCAGCTGGTGGTCATACGTTATCCCTGGTCTCGAGCCTACCAATAGAAGTATTTGTATGGTGGTAAAATGTCGCCATCTTTTGGTGAATTTAATTCATAACAGTCATACAAGATTAGATAAAGTAAGATAATCCTTTATTTGACCCACGATGGAGAATTGTAATGTGTTGCAGCAGTAAACAGCATGTAGAACTACACTATAGTTCTACACTATAGAACTGTAGAACCTAAGTACAACATGTGAAAGTAAGTATATACAACATTTAACATGTTGATCTGTAAAGTTCTTGTTCCACTGTTGATAGAGGCTGTTCATTTGATTCGTTAGTAATTGTAATGTATTATTATTATTATTATTGTTATTGGAAGGGGGGCCCCAAAATAAAATCCTGCTTAGGGCTCCCATGGGCCAGCCCCTGTTTGTAGCCATAAAAAGTTATTGAGGGGTGGATTGACTCAGACCAGCAGTGAAGGCCTGCCACTGATTTATATCTATATCTATAGATATATATATGCAGATGTACCAACCCATCTATAGTGTGTGATGTATGTACTTAGCAGTGGTACATTTGAGGCTCTTCATCATCTTCAATGTCAGTATGTTCATTTAAACCAGTGGTTCTCAATTATTTTCTGTCATGCCCCCCCGAGAGGACAGAATTTTTTTCAGGGCCCCCCCCCCCCCAAATTGTACTACCATTGAGAACCTGATAATATTTATTTGTTTATCTGTATAAACCACTGTATGAGTTGCTGGCAACAGCATTCTGCATACAATCGCCTGATTATCAAAATAAATTAATAAAATGAGCTGGAGGCCCTTTTTTATCGTTCAAGCATGAATAAAGACACTAATACTGAAAGTCGCGCCCACCTCACGCCCCCCCTGACACCCCACCACGCCCCCCCAGGGGGGCTCGCCCCACCATTTGAGAAGCACTGATTTAAACACACTTAGTTTATTCACCAGTTCTTCCTCGTCTGGATGGAGAAAAGTGCCTCGCCATCACATTATTGGACTGAAACTCCCAGATCTTATGATCACACGCTTTCAATTCGGTCCGTAGACCTTCCTGGACCGTGGACCTCCCCCCCGGTCCGTGGACCTTCCTGGTCCGTGGACCTTCCCCCCCGGTCCGTAGACCTTCCTGGTCCGTGGACCTCCCCCCCGGTCCGTGGACCTTCCTGGACCGTGGACCTTCCCCCCGGTCCGTAGACCTTCCTGGTCCATGGACCTCCCCCCCGGTCCGTAGTGGACCTTCCCCCCGGTCCGTAGTGGACCTTCCTGGTCCGTGGACCTCCCCCCCGGTCCGTAGACCTTCCTGGTCCGTGGACCTTCCTCCCGGTCCGTAGTGGACCTTCCTCCCGGTCCGTGGACCTCCCCCCCCGGTCCGTAGACCTTCCTGGTCCGTGGACCTTCCTGGTCCGTGGACCTTCCCCCCCGGTCCGTGGACCTTCCTGGTCCATGGACCTCCCGCCCGGTCCGTAGACCTTCCTGGTCCGTGGACCTTCCTCCCGGTCCGTGGACCTCCCCCCGGTCCGTAGACCTTCCTGGTCCGTGGACCTTCCTCCCGGTCCGTAGTGGACCTTCCTCCCGGTCCGTAGTGGACCTTCCTGGTCCGTGGACCTTCCCCCCCGGTCCGTGGACCTTCCTGGTCCGTGGACCTCCCCCCCGGTCCGTGGATCTTCCTGGACCGTGGACCTCCCCCCCGGTCCGTGGACCTTCCTGGTCCGTGGACCTTCCCCCCCGGTCCGTAGACCTTCCTGGTCCGTGGACCTCCCCCCCGGTCCGTGGACCTTCCTGGACCGTGGACCTTCCCCCCCGGTCCGTAGACCTTCCTGGTCCATGGACCTCCCCCCCGGTCCGTAGTGGACCTTCCCCCCGGTCCGTAGTGGACCTTCCTGGTCCGTGGACCTCCCCCCCGGTCCGTAGACCTTCCTGGTCCGTGGACCTTCCTCCCGGTCCGTAGTGGACCTTCCTCCCGGTCCGTGGACCTCCCCCCCGGTCCGTAGACCTTCCTGGTCCGTGGACCTTCCTGGTCCGTGGACCTTCCTGGTCCGTGGACCTTCCCCCCCGGTCCGTGGACCTTCCTGGTCCATGGACCTCCCGCCCGGTCCGTAGACCTTCCTGGTCCGTGGACCTTCCTCCCGGTCCGTGGACCTCCCCCCCGGTCCGTAGACCTTCCTGGTCCGTGGACCTTCCTCCCGGTCCGTAGTGGACCTTCCTCCCGGTCCGTAGTGGACCTTCCTGGTCCGTGGACCTTCCCCCCCGGTCCGTGGACCTTCCTGGTCCGTGGACCTCCCCCCCGGTCCGTGGATCTTCCTGGTCCGTGGACCTTCCCCCCGGTCCGTGGACCTTCCTGATCCGTGGACCTTCCCCCCCGGTCCGTGGACCTTCCTGGTCCGTGGACCTTCCCCCCGGTACGTGGACCTTCCGGCTATTTGGTTTTGATGTCGGAGAACGAAAAACCGGAAACCATCCGATTTTCGTGTTTCGATTTGATATTGGGAAACGAAAAACCGGAGACGAGCCGTCTCCCGTTTTTAAAGTGAGAATTGAAAAACGGAAATCGGATGGTTTCCGGTTTCCCGATATGCGTTTCTGAAACAAAAATCGAGAAATAAAATCCGACCGTAATTCTTTATTTCAAGTTTGACTTGCCGGAAAACCGGAAGTGGAGTCTCTTCTTCGCTTGTTGGGAGAGTAAACGAAGCAGGGAAACCGGAAGTGGAGTCTCTTCTTCGCTTGTTGGGAGGGTAAACAAAGCAGGATACCGGAAGTGGAGTCTCTTCTTCGCTTGTTGGGAGGGTAAACAAAGACGCATTGCGTTGCTGCCCCCTCAGGCTGACTGACTTTCTCCCACCATCTTTCTGATACTCTCGTATACATTATATTATTAAAACTTCTTAAATGTCTTTGGACGGTTGCGCCACCCTCATGGTGGAAATGCAGTCCAACGGCATGACTTGTGGTGAAATCTCTACAACCTGTGCAGTCAGTTTGGCCCATCAGAGGTTTTTCTGAGAGAAATGACAGAAGATGGATGAACGAGGATCTCCAACTTCGAGACGGACGACCAACTCCAGGCTGAAGCTGCTTCAGCTTCTGCTGAGGTGAGTACAGTTATACAAGATTGATTTATGATCTAAATGATTAAACTCTCGGCTTTTCGTTGATCAAACTGCAGTCTCACAGCGCCCCCTACTGTCAGAAGTAGCACACTTGCATATTGTACTGAAGCACTTTTCAGGAGAGAAAAATACACATTTAAACAAAGGGCAGGGTCAATTTGTCGTTCCAATAAGATATTTACACATTCTAAAAAACAAAGAACTAATGATACCATTTTCTATATTGGTTAATGGTTCATAATATAATACACAAATGTAATATTGGTGTTCTCCTGGATAGTACTACTAGTAACAACCTGATGCAGCTCTTTATGCAGTTGTGTGTCATTTTCGTCATCTTTCTACTTCATGTGTTATTAGAATTGACAGGTTGGGCCAACATATGGGAGGAAATGATGAGTTCCTCTCTTCTAAAGGCAGACATGCCAGTGAAAGGAGAGTGGAGCCGCCTTACAAGTGTTTAACCCTCAACAGCATGACGCTCGTCAACATGGAAGCCTTTTTTCATAATAATCATCATTGAAATGGTGAGATTTCTAAAGCTTTTATTATTTTTCTTTCTTTCAGGGAGCCCAGAACCTCAATCCTGTCCCGTACAGGGCGACAGGACTACTTTGGTCACAAACTCCACATTGACCACGATGAGAAGTTGCTGATGGTTGCAGTTCCCCGTGTTGTAGCCATTGATGATACAGCGGGACATTGGTTGCCCATTCCACCATGGCAGTTAAAAACCACCTCAGAATATATGAGGAGGTGTACAGGTATGGTATTACATATTGCAAGGAATTCCAAATTGGTTTTGTTCCAATGGAAACCAGATTTTATCTTGAGGTTTTATATCAACATGTTGTGAAAAATCAGCATGACGTTAGACCTTGTTTTGTTTTGTCCCTAAACACAAACATATAAGCACATTCACATCTCATATTGTGTTGTGTCGTTGTTAAAGGGAGGCAGTGATGAAGTACAGGTTGTGGATCAGCTTGGAGCAGACTGTGGGACAGAGTTTTACCTGATATGTTCCTGCAGGAGAAACTATCTGCTACAGGTTGAACACAGAAAGTCCAGCCTTCCTGCAGACGCCATCAACATCGGGAGGTTGTCTTTGTTGCTCTTCTTTTTCTGAACGGCACATTGAGAAATTGACTGCATTGTTGTTTACATGCTCTCATGTTCTTCATGATACTCAAATATGTTTGTTTTGTTGTCTTTACTTTCAGAATCACTGCATTGAGAGGATTTGGGTTGAGGTTTGTATGTTTTTCTTACTGTGACCTATTAAAGTTGTTGAACTGAAACTAGAGTTATATTAAATAAATAAAAATTGAAAATGCTATTGTCATGTATGCTTGGCTTTATAGGTAAACAACAGTCAATGCCAGGGTTGTTTACAAGGATGCAACCGAGACAGAAGTGGATGCAGAGATTTCAGTGACTTGGTTGGACAAGGCGTCATGGTGTTGACGGTGTTCAATAATGATGTTCGGACTAGTGTATACATGCAGAACATTTTACACCTTAATAAAATTGTCAATGTTTTCTCCCTTCAGACTTTTCAGGTTTGTCGTCCGTTTCTGAAACGTCTGACTCAAGCTTCAGCTTCTCAACTATAATCTTAGATGAGGTTCCCTGCAAGAGGCGTAAAACTCACGAGATGCTGAATCTGCTAAACAGGTTTCATTAGAGCAGTTTTCATTTTGAGACTTGGGGAAAGTTGTTCATTGGCAGACTTGAGATTGTTTTTGTCCTCCGAGGGAAGTGTGGGGGAGCTGCAGGACTACAGGAGTATCAAGCGACAGAAAGCCTGACCGATGCTACGAGAAGATAAATGGTTAACATAGTGGTGGCTCACATGGTTGATAATCATGGGCACATGTGTTTCCTGTCCTTATTATTTATGACAGTTGCACACGTTTGAGTTAATACATTTCTTTAAATCTCTTCTCAGACACCTTCCTACCAAAGCAATCTGACAGGACTACGCTCTTGGGATAGTGACACTGTTTCCCTCCCTCAAGGATCCGTACGCCTCGAAAGCCGATGGAATAGTCATTAGGTTTTTTTGCACAACACTTTCTCAGCATAGAATTCAATATCAATATTGTTGGGATCTCACAAGACCACAGAAAGTTTGTTCATTTCTCGGGAAAGACAATTTTCATATGGTCAGCTGGTGAGCTGCTTGTGGAGGTACTGAGGTCCAAACCAAAGTTCAGAGATGATGGAGCCTCTTCTCCTGCAGCCCTCGGTGGTGGAGCTCCACTGCTGGTCACACAGCCCCCCTCAATGTCCACTTGAGGGGACAAAACTAATCTTAAGACACATTTTTATTCCTCGGCTTTTAACCACCTTGGAGACTCTGTATCTGGTTTTATTGTTGCCAATCTTATAATTTGTTTTTACCGTTTTTTTTTTTTTTTACTGTTTAATGTATCAATTAAATAAGTCATTAAAAATTAAGTTGGCGAAAGTTGAACCTGCAGCTTTTCAGACAAATTTCTACTTTTAAACAGCGAATGAGAAGAGAAGTGACAGAGTGAATGAGAAGAGAAGTGACAGAGTTAATAATCATGGACTCACGTCTGGTCTTCATCTGAACATGTGGGAGGAGAAACACCACAACAACTTTGTTTAACAGTCATCTGTTCATATCCCTCTGAGGAGAGTCACACAATCCTTATACATTTTTATTGGAGTGGATCCATTTAAAACACACACACACACACACACACACACACACACACACACACACACACACACACACACACACAGGAGAGTAACAGACAGAAATCAAAGATTTAATTGTAATTATTTAGAGAAAAGGAAACATACAGCTCAGGGCTCAATGTTATTTTTTTTGGCATAAACATATTATTACAGTTTATTTATTTGTTTGGTGATTTAGTTTCTGTTTCTGGGTTGTTTGGGGACAAGCGCCCTCTGCTGGACGGCCGCCACCGGTGCTTGTCTTTATCACGTGACCTCACGATTCTACTCGTGTCTGTCTATTCAGACTGTCGAGCTACATCGGCGCATTTATCTATGGTGTTTACATCTATGATATGCATATCTCTGTGGGTATATGTCCAATGTCTATGTGTGTACATCTAAATCAGAGTTCTACGGTGTGTACGTCTACGAAGAGTTCTAGGGTGTGTACGTCTATGACAGAGGAGGCGGGACACGGAGGACAACCTGCCGTCCGTCCAGCACCAGCTCGTCACCGAGAGGACGAAAACACCTCCGCGGCTGCTGAACGACACATTTCCTGCGCCGAGGAGCCACAATGCGAGGGAGTTGATCCGTGAGGAACAACTTCATCCACGGTGAGTGTCCCGCCCGCTGGATTAGCATTAGCATTAGCGTTAGCGTTAGCTCCAGAGCTCCTTTCCCCCGGTGGAGGTGAGTGAGCTTGTAAGCGAGCCTCCGTCAGCCGTCGAAGTAAAACTACAACAAACTGGCGACAGCAACACAAAGAAACATTATTATTTTAGGTTTAAAAGGGTTCGGAGACCAGGTAGCGTCACATTGGGACATGTCGCTGGGTTATCTAACAAACTGCGAGCAGATTAGTGTTTACAGTGTGACGTCATGAAGTTTGAGATTAGATTAGATTTTTAACACAAAGAGGAATATTCCAGGTCAACTGTGTGTGTGACGTCAAAGCCGAGCCCTGTCCTGTATGTCCCCCTGGTCCCTGTCCTGTATGTCCCCCTGGTCCCTGTCCTGTAGGTCCCCCCTGGTCCCTGTCCTGTAGGTCCCCCCTGGTCCCTGTCCTGTATGTCACCCCTGGTCCCTGTCCTGTAGGTCCCCCTGGTCCCTGTCCTGTATGTCCCCCCTGGTCTCTGTCCTGTTGGTCCCCCCTGGTCCCTGTCCTGTATGTCACCCCTGGTCCCTGTCCTGTAGGTCCCCCTGGTCCCTGCCCTGTATGTCCCCCCTGGTCCCTGTCCTGTATGTCCCCCTGGTCCCTGTCCTGTTGGTCCCCCCTGGTCCCTGTCCTGTATGTCACCCCTGGTCCCTGTCCTGTATATCCCCCTGGTCCCTGTCCTGTAGGTCCCCCTGGTCCCTGTCCTGTAGGTCCCCCCTGGTCCCTGTCCTGTAGGTCCCCCTGGTCCCTGTCCTGTTGGTCCCCCCTGGTCCCTGTCCTGTTGGTCCCCCCTGGTCCCTGTCCTGTATGTCACCCCTGGTCCCTGTCCTGTAGGTCCCCCTGGTCCCTGTCCTGTTTGTCCCCCCTGGTCCCTGTCCTGTAGGTCCCCCCTGGTCCCTGTCCTGTATGTCCCCCTGGTCCCTGTCCTGTATGTCCCCCTGGTCCCTGTCCTGTAGGTCCCCCTGGTCCCTGTCCTGTTGGTCCCCCCTGGTCCCTGTCCTGTATATCCCCCTGGTCCCTGTCCTGTAGGTCCCCCTGGTCCCTGTCCTGTAGGTCCCCCTGGTCCCTGTCCTGTATGTCACCCCTGGTCCCTGTCCTGTAGGTCCCCCTGGTCCCTGTCCTGTTTGTCCCCCCTGGTCCCTGTCCTGTAGGTCCCCCCTGGTCCCTGTCCTGTAGGTCCCCCTGGTCCCTGTCCTGTAGGTCCCCCTGGTCCCTGTCCTGTTGGTCCCCCCTGGTCCCTGTCCTGTATGTCACCCCTGGTCCCTGTCCTGTAGGTCCCCCTGGTCCCTGTCCTGTATGTCCCCCCTGGTCTCTGTCCTGTTGGTCCCCCCTGGTCCCTGTCCTGTATGTCACCCCTGGTCCCTGTCCTGTAGGTCCCCCTGGTCCCTGCCCTGTATGTCCCCCCTGGTCCCTGTCCTGTATGTCCCCCTGGTCCCTGTCCTGTTGGTCCCCCCTGGTCCCTGTCCTGTATGTCACCCCTGGTCCCTGTCCTGTATATCCCCCTGGTCCCTGTCCTGTAGGTCCCCCTGGTCCCTGTCCTGTTGGTCCCCCCTGGTCCCTGTCCTGTAGGTCCCCCCTGGTCCCTGTCCTGTAGGTCCCCCTGGTCCCTGTCCTGTTGGTCCCCCCTGGTCCCTGTCCTGTTGGTCCCCCCTAGTCCCTGTCCTGTATGTCACCCCTGGTCCCTGTCCTGTAGGTCCCCCTGGTCCCTGTCCTGTATGTCCCCCCTGGTCCCTGTCCTGTTGGTCCCCCCTGGTCCCTGTCCTGTATGTCCCCCCTGGTCCCTGTCCTGTAGGTCCCCCCTGGTCCCTGTCCTGTAGGTCCCCCCTGGTCCCTGTCCTGTATATCCCCCTGGTCCCTGTCCTGTTGGTCCCCCCTGGTCCCTGTCCTGTATATCCCCCCTGGTCCCTGTCCTGTATATCCCCCTGGTCCCTGTCCTGTAGGTTCCCCCTGGTCCCTGTCCTGTAGGTCCCCCCTGGTCCCTGTCCTGTTGGTCCCCCCTGGTCCCTGTCCTGTAGGTTCCCCCTGGTCCCTGTCCTGTAGGTCCCCCCTGGTCCCTGTCCTGTTGGTCCCCCCTGGTCCCTGTCCTGTATGTCCCCCCTGGTCCCTGTCCTGTAGGTCCCCCTGGTCCCTGTCCTGTATGTCCCCCCTGGTCCCTGTCCTGCAGGTCCCCCCTGGTCCCTGTCCTGTAGGTCCCCCCTGGTCCCTGTCCTGTTGGTCCCCCCTGGTCCCTGTCCTGTATGTCCCCCCTGGTCCCTGTCCTGTAGGTCCCCCTGGTCCCTGTCCTGTATGTCCCCCCTGGTCCCTGTCCTGCAGGTCCCCCCTGGTCCCTGTAATACAGATCCAGGGAGTCGTACCAGCAATACAACTGCTACTTCTAGTGGACACACTGGTTTGGTGCAGTGGAGTGAACTGATCAATATCTCCTGATATTGATTTGAGGTGAACTGATCAATATCTCCTGATATTGATTGCAAAGTGAAGGGAAGGTTGGACTTCAGGAGAAGTTCAAGCTCCTCCTGCGTTCCTCTGTGGGTCAAGATGTTCTGTTCCCTGTGAAGGACATGAAGTAGCATTGATGCTAACGTGTCTGTAGCTGTCAGTGTCTGCTGCTGCTTTCCCTGCTGACGACTTCAGTTTCAGTATTCATAGTGAAACTGCACAACCAGCAGTGGAGCAACCAGGAAAGTAGCTGTTTTTATGAAAAAGTAAATGTTTGTGATGTCCTCTGATCCTGCATGACAGCGTTCTGGAAGCTTTATGCACATCCACAGTTCTTGACCTGCGTCGTGTTTCATCATTGAGGAACGTGTCACTCAAAGTGACCTTCTTCTTTGTGTCAGTTAAAGAAGAACTAGACATTAGAAGGAGCAGCGGTGAGGATGAGGACCGGCGGTGAGGATTGAGGAGCGGCGGTGAGGATTGAGGAGCGGCGGTGAGGATTGAGGAGCGGCGGTGAGGCTTGAGGAGCGGCGGTGAGGCTTGAGGAGCAGCGGTGAGGATGAGGACCGGCGGTGAGGCTTGAGGAGCAGCGGTGAGGCTTGAGGAGCAGCGGTGAGGATGAGGACCGGCGGTGAGGCTTGAGGACCGGCGGTGAGGCTTGAGGAGCGGCGGTGAGGATGGAGGAGCGGCGGTGAGGATTGAGGAGCGGCGGTGAGGGTTGAGGAGCGGCGGTGAGGGTTGAGGAGCGGCGGTGAGGTTTGAGGAGCGGCGGTGAGGATTGAGGAGCGGCGGTGAGGATTGAGGAGCGGCGGTGAGGGTTGAGGAGCGGCGGTGAGGATTGAGGAGCGGCGGTGAGGGTTGAGGAGCGGCGGTGAGGATTGAGGAGCAGTAGTGAGGATGAGGACCGGCGGCCCGCCACCACCAAATCACTGTAGAGGAAACACCAGCAGCGCAGTGTTGCTGGTGTCATGGGACCGGGACCGTGACCAGGACCGGGACCGGGACCGTGACAGGGACCGGGACCGGGACCGTGACAGGGACCGTGACTGGGACCATGACTGGGACTGGGACCGGGACCGTGACTGGGACCAGGACCGGGACCAGGACCGGCTGAGATTCAGTCTCTGAAGCAACGTGGACCAACGTGCAAAACGCATGTTAAGAGAACGGCTGGTCCAGATCAGAGGTTGTAAAGAACAACAGAGGGCTCCCCTGACCCTGACCCTGGACCCTGGACCCTGACCCTGACCCTGACCCTGACCCTGGACCCTGACCCTGGACCCTGGACCCTGACCCTGACCCTGACCCTGGACCCTGACCCTGGACCCTGACCCTGACCCTGGACCCTGACCCTGGACCCTGACCCCCCACCCCCCAAATGGACTAACAGAAAGCCGTCCCCTCTGACTCTGGATCTGCAGGTCTCTTCTTATTCAAAGTCTTTCCTTTCCACAGACACTTAAAGTTGCTCATGCTCTGTGTTGGTTTCAGTGCATAAGAAGTACTGTTGTCCTTTGTCCATCTCCATAAGAAGTACTGTTGTCCTTTGTCCATCTCCATAAGAAGTACTGTTGTCCTTTGTCCATCTCCATGTGCAGTGCAATGTCTCTGATTTTCCCACGATCCAACAACAACCCATTTCACGGCAAGAAGGAAAAGAGAATGTTTGCTGAAGTATGTTCGTCGCCATTGAAGCATTTCGTGACGGCAAAGAAGAAGATCAACGGGATCTTCGAGCAGCTCGGGGCCTACATCAAGGAGAGCGCTTCCTTCTTGGAAGGTACCGGCACTTTGTCTACGGTCTGAAGGCTCACTGGTTCTATGGAAGCAATGCTGTTAGACTTGTGACGGTCATCTGTGTTAATGTAAACGTCAGTGGGCCTCCTGCCGCCAGCACGGACTTTATTCTTCTCCATAAAAAGGAATTCCACTCTTCTTTGTGTTTGGCAGTATGGGCCAGTGTAGAAATAGCTAGAAGAAGCAATGAGCTGTTGGAGAAAATAGCAGCATCTCCCATCATGGAGCTTTGAACCTCGCAGACCCTGTTTGTGTGGGAACATCCCTTGACCACCCGTCGTCCTAGCGCTTACATCGTGTGATGGTTTCCACTGGTCAGACACTCACAAGAATGAAGAGCTTGATCCGGTCACCACCGAGGAGCAGGTCCAGGAGGTCCAGGGCTACCTGGCCAAGGTGTCGGGGATCGGAGAGGTGCTCGCCAGACGCCATATGAAGGTGGTCTTCTTTGGAAGGTAGGTGCAATTTCACTGAATAATCATTACATTTCACTGCAGTAGAATTCTTTGTCAGGTTCAAGGAGCATCAAAAAGGCTCCGAGACATTTCTTTGTGATATGTAGCGTCGGTGTGTACAGCCTGGGTTCCTGCCCTCGCTGGCTTACTGGTGGGCCAGAGGTTGCTGATCAATGTGTTCTATTCCACAGGACCAGCAATGGGAAGAGCTCGGTCATTAATGCCATGCTCTGTGACAAAGTGCTGCCGTCGGGGATCGGACACACAACCAACTGCTTCCTGAGAGTGGAAGGAACTGATGGCCATGAAGCCTTCCTCCTCACTGAAGGGTCTGAGGAACGCAAGAGCATCAAGGTCAGCATGAGAGGATGAGAGGACTGATGAGAGGACTGATGAGTGGGCTGACGCCCTGATGAGAGGACTGACGAGAGGACTGATGGCCTGATGAGAGGACTGACGAGAGGACTGATGGACTGATGAGAGGACTGACGAGAGGACTGACGAGAGGACTGACGAGAGGACTGACGGCCTGATGAGAAGACTGACGAGAGGACTGACGAGAGGACTGACGAGAGGACTGACGAGAGGACTGATGGCCTGATGAGAGGACTGATGAGAGGACTGACGGCCTGATGAGAGGACTGATGAGAGGACTGACGGCCTGATGAGAGGACTGATGAGAGGACTGACGGCCTGACGAGAGGACTGATGAGAGGACTGACGGCCTGATGAGAGGACTGACGAGAAGACTGACGAGAGGACTGACGAGAGGACTGACGAGAGGACTGACGGCCTGACGAGAGGACTGACGGCCTGACGAGAGGACTGACGAGAGGACTGACGAGAGGACTGACGAGAGGACTGACGAGAGGACTGACGAGAGGACTGACGAGAGGACTGACGGCCTGATGAGAGGACTGACGAGAGGACTGACGGCCTGACGAGAGGACTGACGAGAGGACTGACGAGAGGACTGACGAGAGGACTGACGCCCTGATGAGAGGACTGACGAGAGGACTGACGCCCTGACGAGAGGACTGACGAGAGGACTGACGAGAGGACTGACGCCCTGACGAGAGGACTGACGAGAGGACTGACGCCCTGACGAGAGGACTGACGAGAGGACTGACGAGAGGACTGACGAGAGGACTGACGAGAGGACTGACGAGAGGACTGACGAGAGGACTGACGAGAGGACTGACGGCCTGATGAGAGGACTGACGAGAGGACTGACGGCCTGACGAGAGGACTGACGAGAGGACTGACGAGAGGACTGACGAGAGGACTGACGAGAGGACTGACGAGAGGACTGACGAGAGGACTGACGGCCTGATGAGAGGACTGACGAGAGGACTGACGAGAGGACTGACGAGAGGACTGACGAGAGGACTGATGGCCTGATGAGAGGACTGACGAGAGGACTGACGAGAGGACTGACGAGAGGACTGATGGCCTGATGAGAGGACTGACGAGAGGACTGATGGCCTGACGAGAGGACTGACGAGAGGACTGACGAGAGGACTGACGAGAGGACTGATGGCCTGATGAGAGGACTGATGAGAGGACTGATGAGAGGACTGACGAGAGGACTGATGGCCTGATGAGAGGACTGACGAGAGGACTGATGGCCTGATGAGAGGACTGATGAGAGGACTGATGAGAGGACTGACGCCCTGACGAGAGGACTGACGAGAGGACTGACGAGAGGACTGATGGCCTGATGAGAGGACTGATGAGAGGACTGATGAGGACCTAGTTCTAACTGGCCTGTGGTGTTTGTGTTGCAGACGGTGAACCAGCTGGCCCACGCTCTGCATCAGGATGAACATCTGGATGCTGGCAGTTTGGTCTGTGTCATGTGGCCTAAAGCAAAGTGCGCCCTGCTGCGGGACGACCTGGTGCTGGTGGACAGGTCCTGGACTCTGTGTCTCTGTGTCTCTGTGTCTCTGTGTCTCTGTCAACGTTTTACTTTCCAAACCATGTCTGCTGGTTTGTACCACCCTGAGTGTAGGAGGCTACGTTCTAATGTCTGTCTCTCTCTCTCGCTCTCTCTCTCTCTGTCTGTCTCTCTCTCTGTCTGTCTGTCTCTCTCTCTCTCTCTCTCTCTCTCTCTCTCTCTCTGTCCATTCTGGTCTTCAATGGGTTCAAATCTACAACATTGAATGTCTGCTCTGTGCATTTCAGGATGTAATATTCTTATAAATCCGTAAGAAAGACTATTCTATTATAACATCAATGCTGATTTTGATGATTTGTTCGACACTAAATTTTTCCTTTTTGTTGGACTTTTTCTAACTTGACTTCACTGTTATGGAAGGAGTTGACTGAAGTGAGACAAATGTTTGTCCTCTCAGCTGCTGTCCTGTCTCACAGTGTCCTGTGTGTTGGATACAGTCCAGGTATCGATGTGACCACCGAGCTGGACAGCTGGATCGACAAGTTCTGCCTGGACGCTGACGTCTTCGTCCTGGTGGCCAACTCTGAGTCCACCTTGATGCAGACGGTGAGGCCCTCAGGCGGCCCTCCTCATTCTGTCCGAGGGAATTCTGCCTCTTCTTCATCTGTTCTCATCCTGCAGGAGAAATCCTTCTTTCACAAAGTCAACGAGAGGCTGTCCAGTCCCAACATCTTCATCCTGAACAACCGCTGGGACGCTTCGGCCTCAGAGCCCGAGTACATGGAGGAGGTCAGTCCGCTCACTTCCTGTTTCCCTCAACTGCTCACGTGGACATGATTGAGGCCATCGTTTCCTTTTTCATGTGGGGTTCACAGTCATCACAAGCCTGAGAGGGTTTGGGAAATGCAGATGCCATAATCAACAACTGGGGTCGATAGGATTATTTTCAAATATGATTAATTACCGTCAGTCGTGATATTTCAGTCGTGTAGGAGACGAACACCTCTGGTGTCATGGCAAATATGGTCTGCACCCAAAATGGCTCTGCTTTTAGCTGCTGAGCAAGGAATTGTGGGGCAGCATGAGCTGGTCTCCTTTAGTAAAGGAAGCATCAGTGTTTCCTAGGTTAAAGGAAGCATCATTGTTTCCTAGGCTAAAGGAAGCATCAGTGTTTCCTAGGCTAAAGGAGGCTCCAGAGGAAGCATCAGTATTTCCTAGGCTAAAGGAAGCATCAGTGTTTCCTAGGCTAAAGGAGGCTCCAGAGGAAGCATCAGTATTTCCTAGGCTAAAGGAAGCATCAGTGTTTCCTAGGTTTAAGGAAGCATCAGTGTTTCCTAGGCTAAAGGAGGCTCCAGAGGAAGCATCAGTATTTCCTAGGCTAAAGGAAGCATCAGTGTTTCCTAGGCTAAAGGAGGCTCCAGAGGAAGCATCAGTATTTCCTAGGCTAAAGGAAGCATCAGTGTTTCCTAGGTTTAAGGAGGCATCAGTGTTTCCTAGGCTAAAGGAGGCTCCAGAGGAAGCATCAGTATTTCCTAGGCTAAAGGAAGCATCAGTATTTCCTAGGTTAAAGGAGGCATCAGTGTTTCCTAGGTTTAAGGAAGCATCAGTGTTTCCTAGGCTAAAGGAGGCTCCAGAGGAAGCATCAGTATTTCCTAGGCTAAAGGAAGCATCAGTGTTTCCTAGGTTTAAGGAAGCATCAGTGTTTCCTAGGTTTAAGGAAGCATCAGTGTTTCCTAGGCTAAAGGAGGCTCTAAAGGAAGCGTTGAGCCTCATTTCCTAACCTCCTTTCTAACCCTCAACCTCTGGTATCACTAATCATTTTTCAAACTTTGATCCATGAAACCTCAGTACTTGATGAAATGATATTTTGCAGTGGGTGCAGAACTGCTCCAACAAGTCACTATAATGTGATTTTCCCTCCCACAACCAGACTCGTATAGCCTCAAACCAACATCACGATATGTTGAACAGTTCAGCTCCATAACGATAAATGGACGATAGCTTATAATAATTTGAGCTCATATTTATATACAGTGAATTCCATTGATGTAACGATGACTAATCTGAAAACTGCAGGTTTCTTGGATCTGTACGCTCTTTAAAGCACCACATTGTGTATATTCCATGTTCCAGTCCTCCTCTGCTCATGTGGATAAGAATGTGGCTCATCCAGTAGAAACACTCACAACTAGTGACATTCTGAGCTCCTCCACCTCTCATGATGGTGGTTCTCAGCTCCTCCACCTCTCATGATGGTGGTTCTCACCTCCTCCACCTCTCATGATGGTGGTTCTCAGCTCCTCCACCTCTCATGATGGTGGTTCTCAGCTCCTCCACCCTCATGGAGACTGCAGCCCAGCCCACAGCCGCCTCCTCCACCCCCTGGGTGACGTAGTCAGCAGCTCAGCTGGTAGTTGTAGTAATGTACTGACACATCTCTGCGCCTCGTTAGTCTTTTATTGTGGGAATAGCAGCAGGTTTCAAGATGAGCTTCTGAGGAAGTCCAGTTTCAAAGTACCGTAGTTCTGGAAGCTTCTTTGGTGAAGAGTCGCTCACAAACAAACATTGTTTGTGGAAAACAACAACAAGTCCAGACACATTGGCCACTGTGCTTCTTCTTCCACAAGACAAATAGTGAGGAACCATACTGGTACCTGAAAACACATTTTCTCCAGTGGACATGAAGGTGAAAACACATTTTCTCCAGTGGACATGAAGGTGAAAACACATTTTCTCCAGTGGACATGATGGTGAAAACACATTTTCTCCAGTGGACATGAAGGTGAAAACACATTTTCTCCAGTGGACATGAAGGTGAAAACACATTTTCTCCAGTGGACATGAAGGTGAAAACACATTTTCTCCAGTGGACATGAAGGTGAAAACACATTTTCTCCAAGTGGACATGAAGGTGAAAACACATTTTCTCCAGTGGACATGAAGGTGAAAACACATTTTCTCCAGTGGACATGATGGTGAAAACACATTTTCTCCAGTGGACATGAAGGTGAAAACACATTTTCTCCAGTGGACATGAAGGTGAAAACACATTTTCTCCAGTGGACATGATGGTGAAAACACATTTTCTCCAGTGGACATGAAGGTGAAAACACATTTTCTCCAGTGGACATGAAGGTGAAAACACATTTTCTCCAGTGGACATGAAGGTGAAAACACATTTTCTCCAGTGGACATGAAGGTGAAAACACATTTTCTCCAGTGGACATGATGGTGAAAACACATTTTCTCCAGTGGACATGATGGTGAAAACACATTTTCTCCAGTGGACATGAAGGTGAAAACACATTTTCTCCAGTGGACATGATGGTGAAAACACATTTTCTCCAGTGGACATGAAGGTGAAAACACATTTTCTCCAGTGGACATGAAGGTGAAAACACATTTTCTCCAGTGGACATGAAGGTGAAAACACATTTTCTCCAGTGGACATGAAGGTGAAAACACATTTTCTCCAAGTGGACATGAAGGTGAAAACACATTTTCTCCAGTGGACATGAAGGTGAAAACACATTTTCTCCAGTGGACATGATGGTGAAAACACATTTTCTCCAGTGGACATGAAGGTGAAAACACATTTTCTCCAGTGGACATGATGGTGAAAACACATTTTCTCCAGTGGACATGAAGGTGAAAACACATTTTCTCCAGTGGACATGAAGGTGAAAACACATTTTCTCCAGTGGACATGATGGTGAAAACACATTTTCTCCAGTGGACATGAAGGTGAAAACACATTTTCTCCAGTGGACATGAAGGTGAAAACACATTTTCTCCAGTGGACATGAAGGTGAAAACACATTTTCTCCAGTGGACATGAAGGTGAAAACACATTTTCTCCAGTGGACATGAAGGTGAAAACACATTTTCTCCAGTGGACATGAAGGTGAAAACAGATGTGGAACAACAAAAACAGCAGTTCAATGTGAAGCAGCAGAGACTGAGATGTGGGCGTGTCTTGTTTAGGTTTCTCCTCATGTCAATCTTCCTGGAGGCGGGGCTTCTCCAGCTCTGTGACGTCATCAAATAGAATCAAGGTGTTGAGCTCCCCCACCAGGTAGAACAGAGAAAGATCACTGTGAACTCAAGCTGGAGGGAATCAATGAAAAAAACACTTTGGGGATTATATGAACCCCAAATAGAACTTTTATCATGTTTAAAGACCAGAAAAGTCCATTTAGTAGAATATGGTCCTTTAACTAACTGACGGGTTTTCTTTTCTGATGCCTCTATTCTTTGTCATCCTGTGGTATATTGTTCTGTGACTCACCTTGTCTTATTGTTATGGGGGACATTTTTTACATCAGCCTGTCTCGGGACAACAGATGAAATTAGCCTGTGGCATATTTACACATGTTATCTGTTCATCAGTATGTCCTGTGTCTATATCGATCAATAAATGGAATTAAATGAAACGACTCCACTGCACAAAACCAGTGTGTACACTAGATGTTAGCAGTTGTATTGCTGGTACGACTCCCTGGACCTTTATTACCACTTTAAAGGACTGTAAAACTACACTGTCTGAAAATAAATGAAGAAAATACAAAGTTAGTTTGAACTTTTAGTTAAGATGTGTTGAAGAGCTGATGAGGTCCGATGACTTGAGATGAGAAGGACTGAGAGGATTCTACCGTGACTTGGTCTGTATTACACCTGAAAACAGGGGATTTCTCCACAGTTACATGAAAAAAGACCTTCTAACTTCATTCTCCTGAAAGAAGTTACATATTTTGAGTGTAAAAGGACTTTTCATATCCAGCCTAGCGGACGGCGTGTGGCCACACGGCGCTCCGCCCGTGATGGAGGCATGGCAGAGTGGCTGGCGTCTCTGCCTCTGATTCTAAATATGGAGGATTTGCTTCCAAGGCTTCTCAAGCCGTTCACTTCAGCCCCCCAGCAGCTTCTGAAGCTCCTCCATCACCTCCTCTCTCATCTCTGTTCCACACTGGATGGGTGGAGTCACGTCTCCCACACAGTACAGCGTCTTAAAGGGACAGGCCACCTACACACTCAATACCCACCTTTCTTTTCTTTTTTTCTTAAACACCGACTAGACCAGTGGTTCTCAATTATTTTCTGTCATGCCCCCCCTAGAGGACAGAATTTTTTTCAGGGCCCCCCCCCCCCCCGAATTGTACTACCATTGAGAACCTGATAATATGTATTTATTTATCTGTATAAACCACTGTATGAGTTTCTGCACCAGCATTCTGCATACAATCGCCTGATTATCAAAATAAATCTCTATGGTGTGAGGTTTTATACACCTTGCGATGTGGTGGGCAACTTTGTAAGAGGCTAACAGGCTTTTTGTTTACTGATGCCGCGCTGACACAATGACCGGCTTGTTGGCCATACTCATGGAGTTTACCATGAAAAAACTCCAGTGGCTTACTGACATAACTGGTGTATGGTCTCCAGGTGTATGGTGCATGGTCTCCAGGTGTATGGTCTCCAGGTGTATGGTGTATGGTCTCCAGGTGTATGGTGTATGGTCTCCAGGTGTATGGTGCATGGTCTCCAGGTGTATGGTGTATGGTCTCCAGGTGTATGGTGTATGGTCTCCAGGTGTATGGTGTATGGTCTCCAGGTGTATGGTCTCCAGGTGTATGGTGTTTGGTCTCCAGGTGTATGGTGTATGGTCTCCAGGTGTATGGTGTATGGTCTCCAGGTGTATGGTCTCCAGGTGTATGGTGTATGGTCTCCAGGTGTATGGTGTATGGTCTCCAGGTGTATGGTGTATGGTCTCCAGGTGTATGGTGTATGGTCTCCAGGTGTATGGTGTATGGTCTCCAGGTGTATGGTCTCCAGGTGTATGGTGTATGGTCTCCAGGTGTATGGTGTATGGTCTCCAGGTGTCGTCTTCATTTATTTGGTTTCATGCTCCGCTGCCAGAGTTTTTAGGCATAAAACACAAACGGGTGTTTCCTGGTTTCCGACGTGTTCACGGTAAACCCAAGGGCGACGTAGCATCATCATATCTCCTGCTCTTACTAGCTTTATGTTTACTCTCACCTGTTTTCTTTTCCTCTGACGCCTCATCCTTTCTTCTTTTCACTCCTGTCAGAAACTTCTCCACCTCTCCTCCTCCTCCTCCTCCAGCTCTGTACACCGGTGTTCATGTGTAGTACTTCTTCTACTCTACTGGTTGAACAGGCAGCCTGTTGATTAGTGTGAGCACTGCTGCCACCTAGTGGCTGGAGGCACTTTTTTTATTGTTCAAGCATGAATAAAGACACTAATACTGAAAGTCGCGCCCGCCTCGCGCCCCCCCTGACACCCCACCACGCCCCCCCAGGGGGACGCGCCCCACCATTTGAGAAGCACTGGACTATACCAACATGGGCAAAATGACATGGGGAAGTTTCCTAAATTCCGGTATGGGTAGGTTTTTGGTTTATTGCACAGGCCTACTGACTCTTACTGCAAATAGTGCTTTTATGTCCACCTGTTCACTGCATTGTGTGGGAATCAGAAATACCTAGTGGACATTACTCCGTCCCGTTTGGCTCAGCTGGGCTGGCGCAGTCCCGACGCGTCAGCCAGCTCCCCCTGCAGCGCCCCGGGTCCGAGGAAGCCCAGCGGGGCAGCACCTGTATGGATGCAGGCAGCGCGTGGCTCCTCGTTGTCCATGCTTTTATACCCACCTGTGTAACTGCAGACATGTGGGCGTGGCAGTTGTTCTTCTGTGTTAACTGTTCATGTGTCTCTGATGTTCAATTAGTTATTAGAACGGTTTCCCAGCATCACCTTTAAGTGTCTCCAAAGCATCAGCGTGTAGAAACCAGGGCCAGCCAGACTGTGTCCTCATTCATTTCACCGTTGATGCAGTTGAACTTTGCCGTGAAAAACAATGTGCCCCTCATGTCCAATCAACGATAGGAGGCAGGACCGTAGAATAGAGCAGCGCCGTCAAGATGTGGCCTGTGGACTTGTTGGATCACATATCAGGCCATACAATGGAGACAACCAGAGTTTCATGGAAGAGAATAGAAGTCAGAAAATAGAATCAAATCTAAGTCAGAATCATACGCAAACATAATTGCAAGTAAACGGCTATTTATCATGTGGTCATTGAACATATCCAGTCAGTATTCACACACAAAATGTATTATGTATTGTCTGTGGTATTGTATTGAGCGTATTTGACAGAAACTACAGCCCCTGTCCCATTTGTTGGTTTCTCTGCATTGTGTCCACTGTGGCTGTGTTTTGAAGTGTTGTTCGTCTGGCAGGTCCGCAGGCAGCATATGGACCGTTGCTCCACCTTCCTGGTGGAGGAGCTGGGCGTGGTGGACCGAGGACAAGCCAGTGATCGCATCTTCTTTGTCTCTGCTAAAGAAGTCCTCCAGGCTCGTGTGCAGAAGGCTCAAGGGATGCCTGAAGCAGGTCAACTATCATCATTTATACATGTATTCTAATGCATTGGCAAATCTGGTTTATGTCACGACACAAATCCAGCAGCAATTGAGGCTGTAAGCAGCGTTGAGCCGAGGCACGTCACGATGTGTGGCAGTTGGAGGTTTGTGTGTGGACGCCTCGCCTCCTGTATCCAGCAGGTAGAGAGCTTTTCCACAGATGATGGTCTTCCACACCTCACAGCTGAGCTGGGCTTTTACAATTTCCCCACTCTGGGGCCGTGTTAAAATACCTGTTTTCGTGCTTCTAAAATGTGGCCTCGTGTGGAAAAACGCTGGGTTTACGTCAACCAGCGTTGTTGTGTGGACGGCCCTGAGTTAGCCCACATTTCCACGGCAGTCTGACGCACACCAAACCTTCACACGCGCCACATTCTGACGTGTGTCGGTGTGCAAGGACGTAGGACGGCTTGGTTAGCTGTGCCAGCCAGGCCCTCTCTGACCTTTCAGTGGATTTTAGCCAGTTGGGTCTCTTAATGTTTGACACAACTCATCACATTGTGCTTAATTTCCCCCACATCAATTCTATACAAAGTAATACACATTTAAATGTACACCCTACTAATGTGAATCATCCAAACAAAGCAAACAAGGAACGCTGATTTCAAAATGAAAATGCTGTATTTGTTCATGCAGACGTAAATAGTCCCAATAATGAAACGCAGGTGAAAAATGCAGTTCAGTTCATCAAAAAGATCAATTACTCCCGACGGGAAAAGAGAAAACTTGAGGAGTAAAAGAAATAGTTCAGGAGCAAGTTGAGGAAAGTTCATCAACAACTTCTACCAGAGCAGAGCTGTTTGAACACCATGGATTGATTTAGCCAGTCAGTCTCCTGCTCCACAGGGGGCGCTGTGTCGGTGGAGCTGCAGCGGCTGGATGGATGTGTGTGGAAGCCGGCCCAGAGGAACCCACCGCCGGACGCCATCTTTAACGAGCGCAGCTCCGCCACCTCCGCTTCTCCCTGCGGTCCCTCCACTGCCACTGGGCAGACGTTCTAGAACAACCACTTTGCTCGGCGCAGCAGTCATGAGCACGGGGGGCGTGGCCAGGCTGGCGTCACACCAGCAACTCTTTCATTTGGGTGTAAAGTTCTCCACCCAGTCCCAGTCTTCTTTCAGCGCCGGCTTTATTAGAAGTCTTTGTGGTTTGTCTGACCCAGGTCTGGGAGTTTCACTTCCTCAACACACCTCGTCCTCTCTGGGCCTTGCTGGTTCCCCTTGCAGCCCCAGGCCTCCAACACTGCACACTGTCCTGCCTTGGTCACCCTGCTGGCCAGGTGCCCCCCCCCCCCCCCCCCCTCGTCCCACCTGAGGTCCACGGAAGAGCTTTTAATGTCAATTAGACTGGAGAAGCTCAGATTTCCTTTTAATGATCACTGAAGTCATTTGGAAACACTTGGAGAGTTCTCCTAAGTTACACTGACTCTCTGATGCTCTGACTGATGCTCTGACTCAGCCCCCCCCCCCCCCCCCCCTTTTGTTTGTCTGTCATGTATCATTTAAATGTACGTTGTGTCATTGATATGTTCTTGAGGGTGTTGCACTGATAACTGCTCTCCTGTGGGAGGAAGGAAACACCAAACAAAGTGAAGTGTTTTGTTGCTGCATCCCACGGTATTTTGTGTAACCTGTGAAACTGCTTCCCAACAAAAGTATCAAAACAATCTTTCACCATTGATGAACATGTTTCTGATGACATTGGTGTCTGTTTCAGGTGGAGCTCTCGCAGAAGGCTTTCAGGCCAGAATGTTTGAATTTCAGAACTTTGAGAGGAGATTTGAGGTGAGCTCTTCTATTCATTTTGACGAAACCTTTATTTTTAACACGTGGACACAGGTCCTCCAGCTGTGCCTCCGTCACCCGACAGTAGTGAGGACCCGTGCTGTGTTGTGTTTAGGAGTGCATCTCCCAGTCGGCGGTGAAAACCAAGTTTGAGCAGCACACTGTGAGGGCCAAGCAGATCTCTGAAGCTCTGCGCCGCATCATGGACTCTGTGCACGTGGCTGCTCAGGAACAGAGGTGAGGCTGGAGGTAGAGGAGGCCCGGGGCCTCGTCGGGACCCTTGATTAATACTACAGGCTTTCACTCATTTGCTTGAAGTTTGAAATGTGGAGAGAAGCCACTAAATGGCTCCAGTCGTTGGTGGATGGACTCGCCCACGAGCAGGAAATCTTCTTTTAGAACTGGTGAAGATGTGCAGCACCTCTTGTTTCAGAAAGCTTTTCTCTGGGAGGATTTCTGAAGTTGGAATTCTCGACACTGGAACCATGTTTTCAGTGAGATAAAGAAAACTTTCGATCTACAAACAAACAATGAGAGTTGAGTTGTCGGTGTGAATCTGTCCAGATTGAGTGTCTTCCATCATGACTCACCTACACACTCCCTCCCTCCAGGCGGGGCTTCCAGCAGCAGCTCAACATCAGCTGACCTGATTGGTCACCTGATGTTGAGCTGCTCACACGGGAACAGCTTTTGAAACAGTCCAGTCAAAATGTTCTGCTAAAAGTTTTCATTATAAATGTGCCTGTTGGATCCACATAATAAACGTCTCTGGGCATTTTTGTTTCCAGCCTCTGGCCTCTGTCAGTCTGTTATCACAGACCACCCAGAGAAAACACACACACATTGGAGCTCTGCATGTTTGCTGGACGATAGACAGGAAGGACCTGATTTGTCACAAGCGTCACGTGTCGTTCAGGTCGACTGGTTTGTTCCTTGCTGCTCCACACTCTGCCTCCTCACCAACCGTTTGACTGAATTTCCTTCAGTTCTCTGGAAAACGTTTGTCACCAGACCTCCAATTTCACTTCCTGTGAACCTTTTAGTTTGAGTTTTTAATAATGTCCTTTTAGCTTCTGATTCTGGTCACGGTATAGTTCTTGTGGTTTTAGATTTAATTGGAGCTTTGGACCCAGTGGACCAGGACATTTTAATGTGGACAGAGCAGTGGACTGGGTCAGGTCCTACCTGGCAGACCAAACCTCTGCACCTGGGCCCGGAACCGTAATCAATAAATCAGTTAGTCCAACCATAAGAACGAGACACGTTTTGTGGCCTGGAACTGTTTCCTGTCACAATGTGGAAACACGCAGCAGCATGGACCTTTCCTCGCCTCTCGCCTGCAAACAGAGGCTTCACTCTGGAGCCCAACAGAGGAGAGAAGGCTCTCCTGGCTGATGGACAGTCTTTGTGGCCATGGAGGGGGGGGGGGGCTGCCAGCAGGGGGCGGGGCTGCCAGTGCACACACACTCGCACCTCGCATTTCTTTCATTTCATTTAGAGCTTCAATGCATTTATTTTAATATATTCTTTGGTCTTTGTAAAGGTGTTCTGTATTTGTCATTTCTAGGAAAGCACTGTGAATTACCCTGTGTTTGAATGGTCCTCTAGAAATAAATGTGCCTTGCTTTATGTGCTCCAGATGAGCAGTGGCGCCACCTGGAGGCCCCAATGGAAGCTGCACTAAGCTCCAAACTAGAGTGACAACAGTCCAGCTGACTGGTCATTACAGCATGAGGTGTCGTTTCAAGGTGGAGGAGCCCTGAAAGGAAACACTTGACACTGGACTCACCTGGGGACAACCTCCAGGTCCAGATCTGTGGCCTGGAGGTCAACGGCTTGACCCCAAAACGCCTGGAGGTCAACGGCTTGACCCCCAGAGGCCTGGAGGTCAACGGAACCATGGGAACCTCAATTAGCAAAAACACAACTCATGGTTTTTGGTGACACCAAAGTTCTGGTTATCTGTACTGGGTATTATTAGTTCATAGTTTGGTTATCTGTACTGGGTATTATTAGTTCATAGTGGGTCAGGGCTCTGGGTCATTTGGTCCAGTTCTCAGAACTCCCACCATGACTCTTGGCCTCAACACAGATCTGGACCTGGAGGTTGTCACCAGGTGAGTCCAGCTGGCCAGAACAAGTGTTTCCTTTCAGGGCTCCTCCACCTTGAAACGACACCTCATGCTGTAATGACCAGTCAGCTGGACTGTTGTCACTCTAGTTTGGAGCTTAAGCCCCGTCTCCACCGCACAGAAAGTACCGGCCTAGACGGGTTTAAACTGCTCCGGCTCGCGTGTCACGACATGGAATGCAGTCTAAACCACTCCAGACCGCTCCAAAGGCCACCGCTTTTCCGCTCCCCTTCCGTTGGGGTACCAGGACCACGGAACGGGTCTGAGGTTGAGCTGCTGTCTGCTGATTGGTCAGTGATTTACGACACGCCCTCAATATTTTAATGTGCTGGCTGGATGAAGCCTCTGCTGTCAGTGTGGTCAGCTGTGCTCTGGTTGTTTTTATTTTCATTTTCTTTTCTTTGCTGCTCAACTTTAGTGTTTGTTGTGAAAGAGCGACTTGAGGCAGGGGGAGACCGGGGGGAGGGACTTTGCATCGCGTTGGAGTTTTCTGTGTGCAGCATAGTGCTGGCCGTGGCGTGGATGCACGCCCGGGACACCGGAGTCTGGAGCTTTCGTCTCCGGCGCTGACCGCGCTCCGGCAGCTCCGCTTTCCAGAGGCGGTCAGCGTTCTGTTCAACCGCGGTCAGTGGCGCTTTATCGCGGGGACGCACCGCGGAAGCCATGAAAAGGAGCTCGGAGCTCGGTGCCTCCGTGTTCCGGCGCTGAGCTGCCGGAACACGGAGGCGCCGGAGTGGAGAACCTCCTCAGACTCCCGTGTCTGTGCCTCAGCCAACCGGGGGGAACGCTCCGGCCACTTGCCCCGCCCCCCAGCGCTCGAGTGCGGGGCAAGTCGCCCCAAGTCCCCGGCAAGTGGCCGAGCGACTGGCTCTCTCACAACAAACACGGAAGTTGCGGCTGCAGCTCTCCGCTGCAAAAAATGACTGCTGGAAAAAGTAACTTTTTTTGTTTTCCGCTGCAAAAAATTAAATAAAATTAAAGTGCAAAGTGGAGAATTTAAACAACAACAGAGGATTCATAAGATCTACATCCGACGACGTTCTTTTCTGTTATAATGTCACATTTCTGCGGAGCTCATAAGCCCCGCCCACTTTTCATGCTCCTCTCTGCAGTGGAGACACGACCCAAAATTTCGGTCGGGGTTAGTGCTTCCGAACTGCTCCGTACCGCTCCACTCCGCCCCGGCACTTGTGTGCGGTGGAGATGGGGCTTTAGTGCAGCTTCCATTGGGGCCTCCAGGTGGCGCCACTGCTCATCTGGAGCACATAAAGCAAGGCACATTTATTTCTAGAGGACCATTCAAACACAGGGTAATTCACAGTGCTTTCCTAGAAATGACAGAAATACAGAACACCTTTACAAAGACCAAAGAATATATTAAAATAAATGCATTGAAGCTCTAAATGAAATGCATTAAAACAAATAATAAAGAAAAGTAGAATAAATAAGGTAAGAGATTTATGAAGATACCTTTACTGAAGTAAGTAAAGTTTATTGTTCACTTGAAAGCCTGTGCAAGTAAGAATGTTTTATGTGAGGATTTAAAAGAAGTGAGAGTGTCAGTAGTCTTCAGGTGTTCAGGAAGTTTGTTCCACAGGTGAGCAGGTAGGAACTAACAGCTGCTTCACCTTGTTTCTTCTGACTGGAGGAACACTGAGGGAACCTCTTCCTCCCAATCTTTTAATGTCTTTTATCCTACCCAGGTCTTGTCCTTTGATTTGTGTTATTGGTATCTTTTATTTTATATTGTGTAAACTGAGCCCTGTGCACTTTGCGCCGTGGTTAACTTAATGTTCTACATACATTGTGTGTATAGAGTGTACTGCCTGGAAACCAAGGAGGACCGTCAGGACCGACTGGAATTCATAGACAAGCAGTTGGACCTGCTGAGTGTGGACTGTAAGGCTCGGATCAAGACGATCACTGAGGAAGTGGAGAGACAGGTGAGGCCTGACGTGTCACTTCATGTTACTGAGTTCTGTGTCGTGCTTTCATGCTCACATTCAGTGGAGCAGAGACGTGTGCAGAGGAACTGTCTCCAGGTTCTGATGGAGATCAGTGGAAGGTGCAGTGCACTGTCCTTCACTGGACTGACGGCTGTCCTCCAGCAGGACGTGTCTCACTGCTCTGCTGTCGTCCAGGTGTCTCATGCCATGGCAGAGGAGATCAGGAAGCTCAGTGTGCTGGTGGATGACTTCCACATGGACTTCCACCCATCAGCCGTGGTGCTCAAAGTCTATAAGAACGTAAGTTTGATCCAAGTTCTGGTTTGTGTCCCGCGGTCCTCCTCGTGGACATGTCCCTACGGTGTTCAGGAGATATTTTTTGCACTACATTGCCTCTTCATGTACATTTTCAGGATTGATTCTTTGCCTGGATGATGTAAGAAATCTGTTTTGTGAGACTGTCCAATACAGAGGTCTTAAGCTGTGGTGCTGAATTATATATTTTTTTAAATTGCTTCTTTTTCTCTGGACAATTTAGCAATGAGGGATGTTTTTTTTCCCTGACTGACATGTTTTCACTGCGTCTGCGGGCTTCCTGAGAGCGTCACCTGATAAGACCAAAACGTCTTCAAACATGAAATGATGTTTATTGCATATCAGGTGTTGCTGACTGTTTATTGTAGTTATGATACGTCCTGCAACTTAAAAATGTTTCAAGGTATGCAGCTTTCCTCAACAGACCAGCGTCCTAAGAATCATTATGCAAAGTTCACAGCATTTGATGTGTGTTGGCTCAACCTCTGTCAAAAGCTTAGAAGCTGCATGTGTCCAACTGGAGCCCACCGCTTCATTTAAGGTGGCCTGTGGGAGCTTTAAGGCATGTATTGTCTTAAAGTAAGAATTGAATGTGTCTTTCTGTGAAGGAACCACATACGACATCCCACAATGCATGAACCTGGAGGATTGTGATCCACAGGGTGACTGTTTGTGCTGTTCTCACATTGGAACAGGCTTGACTTAGGAGCAAATGACCCAGAAACTGAACCTCAGCAGGAAGAACAGACGCTGACATTTACAGGCCCTCACACACCAAACAAATGAAACAGGCACACATGTTGTTTCACACATCACAATCTCATTGCTTTGAAGAAAATGTGCACAGTTACTTTATGACCCCATAAAATCCAGCCAATCACACATTGAATCAAAATGTATCCTTCAAGAAAAACAAAGTGAAGTCTGACTGCAATCAACACAGCCTGTTCTCCTATATTGATTCACTGTAATCCTGTTTCATGTATAATTGTACATTCTAGCAATAGTATAAAAGTACTGCTGATACAGATGTTTTCCGTCATTACACATTGTGGACTCTGGGTTCTTTGAGGCAGCTGTGATGCTGATGTGTCCCGCTCAGGTCACCTCCCTGCTGCCGAGCCAAACAGCAGAGATATTCAGGACCGGTACTCTGGTAGGAGGCCTCAGGGCAGACCTAGGACACCTGGAGGGACTGTCTCTCTGGTAGGAGGCCTCACGACAGACCTAGGACACCTGGAGGGACTATGTCTCTCTGGTAGGAGGCCTCAGGACAGACCTAGGACACCTGGAGGGACTATGTCCCTCTGGTAGGAGGCCTCAGGACAGACCTAGGACACCTGGAGGGACTATGTCTCTCTGGTAGGAGGCCTCGGGACAGACCTAGGACACCTGGAGGGACTATGTCTCTCTGGTAGGAGGCCTCAGGACAGACCTAGGACACCTGGAGGGACTATGTCTCTCTGGTAGAAGGCCTCAGGACAGACCTAGGACACCTGGAGGGACTGTCTCTCTGGTAGGAGGCCTCACGACAGACCTAGGACACCTGGAGGGACTATGTCTCTCTGGTAGGAGGCCTCAGGACAGACCTAGGACACCTGGAGGGACTATGTCCCTCTGGTAGGAGGCCTCAGGACAGACCTAGGACACCTGGAGGGACTATGTCTCTCTGGTAGGAGGCCTCGGGACAGACCTAGGACACCTGGAGGGACTATGTCTCTCTGGTAGGAGGCCTCAGGACAGACCTAGGACACCTGGAGGGACTATGTCTCTCTGGTAGGAGGCCTCAGGACAGACCTAGGACACCTGGAGGGACTATGTCCCTCTGGTAGGAGGCCTCGGGACAGACCTAGGACATCTGGAGGGACTATGTCTCTCTGGTAGGAGGCCTCGGGACAGACCTAGGACACCTGGAGGGACTATGTCTCTCTGGTAGGAGGCCTCAGGACAGACCTAGGACACCTGGAGGGACTATGTCTCTCTGGTAGGAGGCCTCGGGACAGACCTAGGACACCTGGAGGGACTATGTCTCTCTGGTAGGAGGCCTCAGGACAGACCCAGGACACCCTGGAGGGACTATGTCTCTCTGGTAGGAGGCCTCAGGACAGACCTAGGACACCTGGAGGGACTATGTCTCTCTGGTAGGAGGCCTCAGGACAGACCTAGGACACCTGGAGGGACTATGTCTCTCTGGTAGGAGGCCTCAGGACAGACCTAGGACACCTGGAGGGACTATGTCTCTCTGGTAGGAGGCCTCAGGACAGACCTAGGACACCTGGAGGGACTATGTCCCTCTGGTAGGAGGCCTCGGGACAGACCTAGGACATCTGGAGGGACTATGTCTCTCTGGTAGGAGGCCTCGGGACAGACCTAGGACACCTGGAGGGACTATGTCTCTCTGGTAGGAGGCCTCAGGACAGACCTAGGACACCTGGAGGGACTATGTCTCTCTGGTAGGAGGCCTCAGGACAGACCTAGGACACCTGGAGGGACTATGTCTCTCTGGTAGGAGGCCTCAGGACAGACCTAGGACACCTGGAGGGACTATGTCTCTCTGGTAGGAGGCCTCAGGACAGACCTAGGACACCTGGAGGGACTATGTCCCTCTGGTAGGAGGCCTCAGGACAGACCTAGGACACCTGGAGGGACTATGTCTCTCTGGTAGGAGGCCTCGGGACAGACCTAGGACACCTGGAGGGACTATGTCTCTCTGGTAGGAGGCCTCGGGACAGACCTAGGACACCTGGAGGGACTGTCTCTCTGGTAGGAGGCCTCACGACAGACCTAGGACACCTGGAGGGACTATGTCTCTCTGGTAGGAGGCCTCAGGACAGACCTAGGACACCTGGAGGGACTATGTCCCTCTGGTAGGAGGCCTCAGGACAGACCTAGGACACCTGGAGGGACTATGTCTCTCTGGTAGGAGGCCTCGGGACAGACCTAGGACACCTGGAGGGACTATGTCTCTCTGGTAGGAGGCCTCAGGACAGACCTAGGACACCTGGAGGGACTATGTCTCTCTGGTAGGAGGCCTCAGGACAGACCTAGGACACCTGGAGGGACTATGTCCCTCTGGTAGGAGGCCTCGGGACAGACCTAGGACATCTGGAGGGACTATGTCTCTCTGGTAGGAGGCCTCGGGACAGACCTAGGACACCTGGAGGGACTATGTCTCTCTTGTAGGAGGCCTCAGGACAGACCTAGGACACCTGGAGGGACTATGTCTCTCTGGTAGGAGGCCTCAGGACAGACCTAGGACACCTGGAGGGACTATGTCTCTCTGGTAGGAGGCCTCAGGACAGACCCAGGACACCCTGGAGGGACTATGTCTCTCTGGTAGGAGGCCTCAGGACAGACCTAGGACACCTGGAGGGACTATGTCTCTCTGGTAGGAGGCCTCAGGACAGACCTAGGACACCTGGAGGGACTATGTCTCTCTGGTAGGAGGCCTCAGGACAGACCTAGGACACCTGGAGGGACTATGTCTCTCTGGTAGGAGGCCTCAGGACAGACCTAGGACACCTGGAGGGACTATGTCCCTCTGGTAGGAGGCCTCGGGACAGACCTAGGACATCTGGAGGGACTATGTCTCTCTGGTAGGAGGCCTCGGGACAGACCTAGGACACCTGGAGGGACTATGTCTCTCTGGTAGGAGGCCTCAGGACAGACCTAGGACACCTGGAGGGACTATGTCTCTCTGGTAGGAGGCCTCAGGACAGACCCAGGACACCTGGAGGGACTATGTCTCTCTGGTAGGAGGCCTCGGGACAGACCTAGGACACCTGGAGGGACTATGTCTCTCTGGTAGGAGGCCTCGGGACAGACCTAGGACACCTGGAGGGACTATGTCCCTCTGGTAGGAGGCCTCAGGACAGACCCAGGACACCCTGGAGGGACTATGTCCCTCTGGTAGGAGGCCTCAGGACAGACCTAGGACACCTGGAGGGACTATGTCTCTCTGGTAGGAGGCCTCAGGACAGACCTAGGACACCTGGAGGGACTATGTCCCTCTGGTAGGAGGCCTCAGGACAGACCTAGGACATCTGGAGGGACTATGTCTCTCTGGTAGGAGGCCTCAGGACAGACCTAGGACACCTGGAGGGACTATGTCTCTCTGGTAGGAGGCCTCAGGACAGACCTAGGACACCTGGAGGGACTATGTCTCTCTGGTAGGAGGCCTCAGGACAGAGCTAGGACACCTGGAGGGACTATGTCTCTCTGGTAGGAGGCCTCAGGACAGAGCTAGGACACCTGGAGGGACTATGTCCCTCTGGTAGGAGGCCTCAGGACAGACCTAGGACACCTGGAGGGACTGTCCCTCTGGTAGGAGGCCTCAGGACAGACCTAGGACACCTGGAGGGACTATGTCTCTCTGGTAGGAGGCCTCAGGACAGACCTAGGACACCTGGAGGGACTATGTCTCTCTGGTAGGAGGCCTCAGGACAGACCTAGGACACCTGGAGGGACTATGTCTCTCTATGGACTGGGAACACCTTGGGGTTCCACCAGAAGAGCTGGAGGAAGAGTCTGGGTGAGGGACGTCTGGACAACTCTGCTCAGACTGCTGCCTCCAGGACCCGGCCTGGATCAGTGGCAGACAATGGATGGATGGATGGATGGATGGATGGATGGATGGATGGATGGATGGATGGATGGATGGATGGATGGATAGACCAGTAGTCTCATACATGGAAAATGTAGAATTTGATACATGAGAAATATAAAGTGGCCCAGATCCTTTGGCTCTGCTTCACTCTCTCAGAATCACACTTGGCAGAGGAGATGTTTACACATTTTGCCATTTTTAAATGATTCAAAGCTGTAACTGCGCCGTCTCAAAGGGATATTCATTGTACAGGAGTAATCTTTTAGGCAAAAATGAAATCTTTACTTTCTGCTGCAATGTGATGTAGTTATGGCGCTGAAGACAGCCATGGTGTGATCCTCCTCACCTCAGGCTGCCTCATGCAGCTTCATCCCTGCTCATGTAATGTGACTTATGAAAGAGCAGCCGGCCGAGTGGCAGTGGACAAACCAGCTTCTTGTATCAGCCCTTCTATTAATATCTGGGTCAACGTTTAGAAAAAATACAGTTCAACCAAACAAACTAAATCTATGAACACCCATATGACTGAATCTCTGTGAGATCCAGTAGATTCCACACAAAGTATTTGAACTGAACAGATTGTGATTGTATCAGTGCTTGTCAGCAGCCCTGCATCTACAGAATACTGCAACATTTCAGTGTGTACAATCAATCAAAATGTATTGTTATGAGGTCACAAGTCTCAGGAGGCTGATGGAACCGCAGTACTTTGTTTCCACACAGAATGAAAATAATTTTAAATGCAACATAAGTGTTACAAATCACAATTAACAAAGCGTATTTTAAAATGGAGTAATTTTCCAGCCACAGGATACTACCAACGAAATCAACAAACCGCTCGACGTGTTCTAAACTGCTGACGAGCTGCTTGTGCTCATCGATCCAAACATGGAATGCTGGCAGACGCATGCTTGTGGAACTCATTCCACTTGGCTCTGTCACCCTGAGGGGTTCACACCAGTAAACTAGTGCCACAATAACCTTTACATTTAATCTGGGAAGTGGTTCTTTGTTGTGGCGCAGAGCATACGCCATGACAATGTCAATATATTTACAAAAACAAAACCATTACAATTAAAAATGACTCCAATCTCAACATGAAGCCAATTTTAATAATGCCTACTGGGGTAAATACAGCAACATGTCCAACAAGTTGCATCCTGCATGTGGCCCCCGTGGCTCTGAGTCTACCGTATTTTCCACCCTATAAGGCGCACCTAAATACCTCAAATTTTCTCAAAAGCTGCCAGTGCGCCTTATAGCCCGGTGCTCCTTATATATGGACGATTGTTCTACTCAAGACTGCTATTTGACAGCTGAACAACCAGAAGCTTTTATTTTGACAACTCTAACTTCACAACTGGATCTTCAGAGCGGACGACACTCCACACAACACCTTCATCACTCATGGTTGCACACCAACATTCTAACAAACCAAAATAAACTAGATGAAATAATGACTCCCTAAACTGGGGAACAAAAACACATAAACACAATCAACACAACACCAAGCCCAACAACAACCCACAATAACCTCCAACAACACAAAACATGAATTTGTCACAGCAAGGCATGATGGGACATCATGCCTTGCAGCGACAAATTCAACCTGAGCTCCTCAGTGCAGCCGATAGAAACTCCCATAATTCATTGCAGCTGTTTGTGGTGTTTTAAATGCAATTATTGGGGGTTCTATTTGGTTTGTGGTGTCGGTAATAATTGTGTTGTGTTGTGTTTTTGTTGCTTAGTTCATGTAGTTTAGTTTATTACCGGTAGTTGTAAGTTGTCAACCAGCAGTGAAGAAGGTTTTGTGTGTAGTGTCCTCCTGGCATAGGCTGCAGGTAGGACTATCAAAATAAAGTGTGTGCACCTCTCTGGGTGTTAGAATCAGTGGAAAATGTAACTTAATGGCTTTGAGCTATAAATGTTGCTGTCCACTGGTCTATTCCATGCACCTTATAGGGCGGTGCGCCTTATATATGAATGAAGTTGTAAATTATGTCAATCAATGTAGGTGCGCCTTATAACCCGGTGCACCTTATAGGGCAGAAAATACGGTAGTTTGATAGCATCCAGGCACTGAGCTTTCATAGTCGCACCGCTATTACTATTCTGAAGACATGAGTTTTTTTCCTTTTTCTTTCCAATGTTCTTGCTGGTTGTGTGGCCTGGACTGGAACCTCTTGCTGGTTTTGTGTTTCACACCCTTGAGAGGGTAGAATATTGAAAAATGCGGAGACTGCTAAAACCATAAAAAAGTCTAAATTGACATGAATGACTTGAGTGTCTAAAATGGCCAAATGATTGAAAACGGCCTAGCAGTTGTTGACAGAAGAGGCTGTGTGTGTCAGACCTGCTGGTTTGTGGTTTCAGGAGCTGCATCGGCACATTGAGGAGGGTTTGGGGAAGAACATGTCTGAGAGGTGCTCCACGTCCATCACCAACGCTCTGCAGGGCACGCAGACCGACATGATCGGTAACGCCTCGTCTCCTGCTTTTAAAGCTCTTCTAATTCCGTGGACTCGCCACGTGACCTCCGCCTGTATCTCTGTGTGGCGAGCAGAGGGCCTGAAGCCCCTGCTGCCCAGCCCGGTCCGGGAGCAGGTGGACAAGCTGGTCCCCCGCCACTGCTTCAGCCTCAGCTACGACCTGGCCTGTGACAAGCTGTGCAGCGACTTCCAGGAGGACATCAGCTTCCACTTCTCTCTGGGATGGACCATGCTGGTCAACCGCTTCCTGGGCCCCAAGAACACCCGGCGGGCTCTGATGGGCTACAGCGACCAGGTAACTGCATTACAGCAGGGGGGGGCAGACCCCACCGGAGCCCCAGGTAACTGCATTACTGCAGGGGGGGGGGGGGGGGGTCAGACCCCACCGGAGCCCACACTGCTGCTGCTGACCGTATTCATGTGAAACAGGGTGTCCAAGAGTAAAACTACACTGACAGCCTTGTCTGTGTGCACGTGCGTGTGTTTCGATGTGCCTGAATGAACATTATATATATATATATATATATATATATATATATATATATAAATTACTACAGAATCTTAAAATACAATCAAGTAAATAGGTTGATAGGGTGTGCTCCACATGGGGGTCCGGGGGACTTCCCCTGAGAAGATTTTGAAAAAATAGACCTGAAATGGTTCATTGTAAGACATTGCAGACTATTAAAGCACCACATTGTGTATTTTCCATGTTCCAGTCCTCCTCTGCTCATGTGGATAAGAATGTGGCTCATCCAGTAGAAACACTCACAACTAGTGACATTCTGAGCTCCTCCACCTCTCATGATGGTGGTTCTCAGCTCCTCCACCTCTCATGATGGTGGTTCTCAGCTCCTCCACCTCTCATGATGGTGGTTCTCAGCTCCTCCACCTCTCATGATGGTGGTTCTCAGCTCCTCCACCTCTCATGATGGTGGTTCTCAGCTCCTCCACCTCTCATGATGGTGGTTCTCAGCTCCTCCACCTCTCATGGTGGTGGTTCTCACCTCCTCCACCCTCACAGAGACTGCAGCCCAGCCCACAGCCGCCTCCTCCACCCCCTGGGTGACGTAGCCAGCAGCTCACCTGGTAGTTGTAGTAATGTACTGACACATCTCGGTGCAAACAAGTAAAGCATCATCTAAGTGAGAGAGTACAAGTGATTGAACTAGTTGTGTGGTCATCCTCTGAGGAAAGTACCTTTGACAGTGATTGGTAGTGCTCATGCTCCTCCCCATTTTCAGCAACACATAATGAATTTGACTGGTCCATGACGGTGCAGAATGCACTGTTCTCTTGGTCTACTGGTTCGATTATGGGAGTTCCTCAGGTGAGATGTAACACCAGTGTGGTTTTTAATCTGTGCTTTGGACCAACTACCATACATTTAGTTTTTCAACATATATAACTAATTTGTTTGCTGTGATCCAGTGTGCTACCGAGGCCAGTTCCTCATTTAGACTATGATTAAGTCAGTCTTGTGTTTTTGCAGATGAAAATAATGTAGCGTCATCAGCATACTGCATATCGCCACGGTTGCATGTTTTAACACCAGGGGAAGATCATTAGTAAAAATAGAGAGTAAAAGAGGTCCCAGCTTCCCTGGGGAACTCCACAATCAATTTGTCCAATATCAGAATAATTTCTATTAAAATAAACTTTATACTCCCGATTACTAAGGTAACTTTCTATCCACTTTAAGGCAGGCGATTGAAATCCATAACATTTTAACTTATTTCATAGAATTGTATGATCCAAAACATCAAAAGCCACACTTAAATCTAAAAAGATTGTGCCCACTATCTTTTTATTATCAATATCCTCTAACCAAATAACCCAGTATTGGTATTAGTATTCAACTCATTGTGGGGCGTGCAACTGATAGAAGTCATTAAAAGGTGATGTGGACCTTCAAAGTAAAACATTTTCATTTAAAAACAAAACATTACATAGCAGTAATTTTTAGACAATCTTGTCTAAAAGAGGTCTCCAGGCTGTCGCAGGGTTTCTGGATGCTTCATGTAGAAATTCTTCATGTTACTTTATTTGATTGAAGTCAAGGTGTGGACGTGTCTTCAGACGTCTGGATTGCAGCAGTGAGGTACAGCATGTGTTACACTCGGTTGTGGTTGACAGACAAATATTGTGAAAATAACTTCTAAAAGCGTCCGTCTCACAACAACACTGGACATCTCAACCACAAATGTCCTACCAGTGTCTCAACAGTTAATTCTTTTAATCACTTGTTAAGGACTTGAGGAAAAATGTTAAGGACTTGGACTTGACTTTGACTTGCAAAACAAGGACTTGGTCCCAGCTCTGGTTGGTCCAGTGGATCGGAGTCTCATCGGTCCTGAAAGAGCTTTGGGTTTGATTGGAGTCCCGGTGAGGTCACAATTCTTATTTTCTTTAGTTTTTTTTCATTGCTTTACATCATTCAGATCATGCCATGTCCAGACAGGAAGTCCATGCAATGTCCAGACAGGAAGTCCATGCAATGTCCAGACAGGAAGTCCATGCAATGTCCAGACAGGAAGTCCATGCAATGTCCAGACAGGAAGTCCATGCGATGTCCAGACAGGAAGTCCATGCGATGTCCAGACAGGAAGTCCATGCGATGTCCAGACAGGAAGTCCATGCGATGTCCAGACAGGAAGTCCATGCGATGTCCAGACAGGAAGTCCATGCCATGTCCAGACAGGAAGTCCATGCGATGTCCAGACAGGAAGTCCATGCGATGTCCTGGGGCCTCATTTATAAAACTGTGCGTAGGATTGACGTCAAAATTGGCGTACGCACGAAACACAGAAAGTGCGTACGCACAAAAATATCCTGATTTATAAAACAGTGCGCACGCACGTCCTACGCCGATTTCCCTTTATAAATCACAATCCACTCTAAATGTGGCGCACCTGTGTGCGGGTCAGACCACGCCCATATTGGCCTATAAATATTCAGAGGAACGCCTCTCATGAATATTGATTCACGACTGACAGCATGCCGAAAGCAGAAAGAAAAGCCAAGAAGCGCAACTTCACCCAGTGTGAGGTGGAAGTTCTGGTCGGGGAGGTGGAGAAGAGGAAGGCGATATTATTTGGTGGACACAGTGTTGGGGTCACTAATGGGGGTCACCAACGCCAAAAAAGCTCTAGAGTGGCAGCATGTGGCGGATGGTGTCAATGCTGTGGCCTCAGAAGGTCGGAGTGTGGCTGAGGGGAAAAAAAGTGGTCCGACATCAAAGTAGACACAAAAAAGCGCCTGGCGTCACACAGGCAGAGCGTCTGTGCCCCGGGCGGGGGGACGGGCCACCCAGAGCTCACCCCGCTGGAGGAAACACTGGCGGGGGTCATCGGGGAATCCCTCCTGAGTGGAGTGGTGACGGAGGTGGAGGGGGACACCGCCACCTGCCCTTCAGGAGCCCGATGGTGCGCTCCACAATACTATAGATTCTAGGTCCTCTCCTCTGCGCCTTGTGGGTGAGGAAAAGGGGTGAGCAGCCACCGCTTGAGGGTTAGGGTTCTCCACTGTCGCCTGCAAGGTCGTGAACGGGTTAAACACTCCTACAACATTGCAAGTCTCAGGATTTCCACATGAATTCTCCGTACCTAGAAGCCACCCATCACGTACAGCCTCCAGTCTGCGCCCAACACTGCTATATGGGCTTTATGATATAGGATGTTACACTGCATTCATATCAGTGGAAACATAATACTGTTGTCTTACTATTGTCTTAATCATATGTTTCCCGTGTGCACTCCAGGGAGTATGTTTGTTTATTCATTGTAGAAATTTTATTGTTTACTATCCATTTCTTGCAAATAAACTGTCCATATATGAGGTCATATAACTATTTATTTTACACCATCAGTTTCACACAGTTTCTCCCGTTTCTTTCTTCTGCCATCGGTGGCGCAGTTTCTCCTTCCCCCAGTTCTGTGCGTACGCCTGGGTCAGAGTTGGGTTAGGGTTAGGGTGACCCAGGGTCAGAGTTGGGTTAGGGTTAGGGTGACCCAGGGTCAGAGTTGGGTTAGGGTTAGGGTGACCCAGGGTCAGAGTTGGGTTAGGGTTAGGGTGACCCAGGGTCAGAGTTGGGTTAGGGTTAGGGTGACCCAGGGTCAGAGTTGGGTTAGGGTTAGGGTGACCCAGGGTCAGAGTTGGCGTGGAGGACCGCACATTTTCCCGTCAAGTTCTCTTTTTATAAATCCCACGGTTTGCGTAGAGAGTGGCGTACGCATTCTTTTGTGCGTACGCAACGTTTATAAATGAGGCCCCAGGAAAGACGTACCAAAAACTTTCATTGTGGTCCCCTGAAGACTTGTTGTGAAGGAATGGAATGACGTCTTAAAGACGCGAGTTGGTCCTCTGTTGCTCAGAGGGGACTGTACAGAGAAACCTTCCTTTACTGTTTTCAGGACAGTGTTTCTCGAACCCACTGCAACCGTGACTTTCAAACCGGCTCCCAAGGTGGAACTTGGGTCACGGCGGCCTCGGTCGTGTCATGCCTCCCAGTTCGTATTCTAGTTTTATAGTCGACGTTTCAATCTGCTTCTGACAGAATCGTCTCTTTGCTCCGCAGGTTCCTCGTCCGCTGGCTCTGACTCCCGTCAGCACCAGTATGCCTCCGTTCCCTCAGGGCTCCGTGACGCAGGAGGAGCTGATGGTCTCCATGGTGACGGGGCTCGCTTCCCTCACCTCGCGGACCTCCATGGGGGTTCTTGTGGTCGGTGGCGTGGTAAGCGCACACATTTAGCCCTCGTTAACACGACCTTCCAAGTGAAAGTACATTCTTGTTGCAGTTTACACTGAAACGCTCTGAAACAATGTCTGTTTTCACTGGAATGACGACAACGCTGAAAACTGTCCTTTCCATGTTAGTCCACTAGTGACTTACAGTGACCGTCAAAATAAAACCACCAAGTTAGACTGTTATTATGGTGAATGTCAAAATAAAAGTACCAAGTCCAGGAGAACATGGACTTGGGGGTCCGTCCCAAATGTCCCTCCTGTCTCCTGATCTATCACTTCTCTATGTAGCGGCCATGATAACGACTGTCTGGATCCTCAAGGAGCAAAGTGAAGGAGGCTTGTTGCTTCCTTTAGAGCCTCCTTTAGCCTAGGAAACACTGATGCTTCCTTTAGCCTAGGAAACACTGATGCTTCCTTTAGAGCCTCCTTTAGCCTAGGAAACACTGATTCTTCCTTTAGAGCCTCCTTTAGCCTAGGAAACACTGATTCTTCCTTTAGCCTAGGAAACACTGATGCTTCCTTTAGAGCCTCCTTTAGCCTAGGAAACACTGATGCTTCCTTTAGAGCCTCCTTTAGCCTAGGAAACACTGATTCTTCCTTTAGCCTAGGAAACACTGATGCTTCCTTTAGAGCCTGCTTTAGCCTAGGAAACACTGATGCTTCCTTTAGAGCCTCCTTTAGCCTAGGATAGCACTGATGCTTCCTTTAGAGCCTCCTTTAGCCTAGGAAACACTGATTCTTCCTTTAGAGCCTCCTTTAGCCTAGGAAACACTGATTCTTCCTTTAGCCTAGGAAACACTGATGCTTCCTTTAGAGCCTCCTTTAGCCTAGGAAACACTGATGCTTCCTTTAGAGCCTCCTTTAGCCTAGGAAACACTGATGCTTCCTTTAGAGCCTGCTTTAGCCTAGGAAACACTGATGCTTCCTTTAGAGCCTCCTTTAGCCTAGGAAACACTGATGCTTCCTTTAGAGCCTCCTTTAGCCTAGGAAACACTGATTCTTCCTTTAGCCTAGGAAACACTGATGCTTCCTTTAGAGCCTGCTTTAGCCTAGGAAACACTGATGCTTCCTTTAGAGCCTCCTTTAGCCTAGGAAACACTGATTCTTCCTTTAGCCTAGGAAACACTGATGCTTCCTTTAGAGCCTCCTTTAGCCACACTGATGCTTCCTTTAGAGCCTCCTTTAGCCTAGGAAACACTGATTCTTCCTTTAGCCTAGGAAACACTGATGCTTCCTTTAGCCTAGGAAACACTGATGCTTCCTTTAGGAAAGCATCAGAACTTCAACGGAACTTCAAAAGGCAGCAAAGGTTTTGCTTCCCGGGAACAAACCTCAACATGTTGACGGCGTCAAAACTCAGGAAAAGTTGAAAACAGATCTTTGAAATTCAGGATTGTAAATATTTGCAGGTGTTGGGGTCAGCGTTCCATCGGAATATGCAAATGAGTGTAGTGAGCGGTTACCGTAAGGAAGTAATTTGCATATAAACAAATCATCCATTTGGAGCAAAGTGCTCTTTACCCCTTGATGATTGCTGATCACGAGCGGTAAACCACCAAAACAATGGATTATGGTGTTAATAATCCTAACGGCCTCAAACTCATTTTCAACTGTTTAGTGCATTCAAGTAACTCTTTGTCTTAATTGATAAACCACAGCTTTATTTAATTAAGACCAACTTCCATAATCCATTGTTTTGGTGGTTTACCGCTCGTGATCAGCAATCATCAAGGGGTAAAGAGCACTTTGCTCCAAATGGATGATTTGTTTATATGCAAATTACTTCCTTACGGTAACCGCTCACTACAGTCATTTGCATATTCCGATGGAACGCTGACCCCAACACAGGACACAGACCGAAAAGGAAGCATCGCCAGGGAAGTGTTTTTGAAATGATGAAAGTATTTTACTGTGTCGATCATATGTTGATTCATAAAAAGCCATTGAGGTGTGAAATGTGCAGTCAGCAGTTCTGTCTGTTTCCCTGGCGGACTGAGGACAGAGACGTCCTCCGTCCACCTTGTGAAGCTGTTTCCCTGGCGGACTGAGGACAGAGACGTCCTCCGTCCACCTTGTGAAGCTGTTTCCCTGGCGGACTGAGGACAGAGACGTCCTCCGTCCACCTTGTGAAGCTGTTTCCCTGGCGGACTGAGGACAGACGTCCTCCGTCCACCTTGTGAAGCTGTTTCCCTGGCGGACTGAGGACAGAGACGTCCTCCGTCCACCTTGTGAAGCTGTTTCCCTGGCGGACTGAGGACAGACGTCCTCCGTCCACCTTGTGAAGTTGTTTCCCTGGCGGACTGAGGACAGACGTCCTCCGTCCACCTTGTGAAGCTGTTTCCCTGGCGGACTGAGGACAGACGTCCTCCGTCCACCTTGTGAAGCTGTTTCCCTGGCGGACTGAGGACAGAGACGTCCTCCGTCCACCATGTGAAGCTGTTTCCCTGGCGGACTGAGGACAGACGTCCTCCATCCACCTTGTGAAGTTGTTTCCCTGGCGGACTGAGGACAGAGACGTCCTCCGTCCACCTTGTGAAGCTGTTTCCCTGGCGGACTGAGGACAGACGTCCTCCGTCCACCTTGTGAAGCTGTTTCCCTGGCGGACTGAGGACAGACGTCCTCCGTCCACCTTGTGAAGTTGTTTCCCTGGCGGACTGAGGACAGAGACGTCCTCCGTCCACCTTGTGAAGCTGTTTCCCTGGCGGACTGAGGACAGAGACGTCCTCCGTCCACCATGTGAAGCTGTTTCCCTGGCGGACTGAGGACAGACGTCCTCCGTCCACCTTGTGAAGTTGTTTCCCTGGCGGACTGAGGACAGAGACGTCCTCCGTCCACCTTGTGAAGCTGTTTCCCTGGCGGACTGAGGACAGAGACGTCCTCCGTCCACCTTGTGAAGCTGTTTCCCTGGCGGACTGAGGACAGAGACGTCCTCCGTCCACCTTGTGAAGCTGTTTCCCTGGCGGACTGAGGACAGAGACGTCCTCCGTCCACCTTGTGAAGCTGTTTCCCTGGCGGACTGAGGACAGAGACGTCCTCCGTCCACCTTGTGAAGCTGTTTCCCTGGCGGACTGAGGACAAGACGTCCTCCACCTGAGCTGCTCTCTGCCTGCAGATCTGGAAGGCGGTGGGCTGGCGCCTGATCGCCCTGTCGGTGGGTCTGTACGGCCTCTTGTACGTCTACGAGCGGCTCACCTGGACCACCAGGGCCAAAGAGAGGTCCTTCAAGAGACAGTTTGTGGACTACGCCAGCGAGAAGCTGCAGCTCATCGTCAGCTACACCGGGTCCAACTGCAGCCACCAAGTCCAGCAGTGAGCGTCCGTCTCCTCACGCCCTGCGCCTCGGCAGACACCCGCTGATCTGTGCTTCCCTTCACAGGGAGCTGGCCGGGGTGTTTGCTCAGCTCTGCCAGCAGGTGGACGTCACCCGGCAGGACCTGGAGGACGAGATTGCTGACATGAACAGCAAGATGGAGCAGCTGGACAGCCTGCAGAGCAAGGCCAAGTTACTGCGGTGAGACGTCCCCACCCCGTTTCACCAGAACACACCACGGGACACGTCTCACTTCACACACACCGGCTGCTGGGACGCTGGTCTGTATGTTCTAATGTGAGCTCAGAGCTCGGCAACATTTTTCAGACGACTTTCCAATGTGTTTCAGCCTGAAAATAAGTTTTTTTTTGTCATTTGTGTTCCATTCATGAAAGCAAAACCCATCAACCTTTTCTTCTTCTATTTACAGTTCCAGCTGTTTAAGCGGGCTTTAACTCGTTGTGTTGTTTAGCGACACGTTAAAAACCATAAAATCAGCTTAATATCATAAATCTGATCAACGTGTCACCACTGTCTCGATAAACGTTTGTTTACTTACACTCTACCAACGGGTATGTGGTATCTATAGACTGACTGATTCATCCAGGAGGGTGTCTGGAACTCGCCGAGTGCCTCTTTAACTGGGAGGGAAAAATGTGCAGCTTCATTAGAATGTGCTGGCCAGAGCAGAACATGTTCACACACCTGATACACAGCACCAAACGTTGGATACTTAAAACCTCAGACAACTATCGTCACAAGATTATTTATCAGTTAAACAATTCAACAGATTAAAGCAGATCACGTCACACATTAAATACCAGAGACACTTGGTGGCCCGGCTTTTAAAGGTTCCCAGTCCGTAACAGGCCCGGGAGCCCCGCGGCGGCTCACTCCTGTAATGGTGGAGACCAGCTCCTCGGCGAGTTGAATCAGTCCAAACCACTTTATCCAACGCGGTCCTCAAGGTCCAGCTGCGGTTCCTCCATGACGGCGAGACAGGACTTTAAAACAGGAGTCTCAGGGCGAAGCTCCAGATTGAACACGGTGCCCCACAGTCCCACCAGCACGCCAACCTCAATGAACAAGGCTGAGCACAACCACCAGCAGAAAATCCACATGGGCGCCACGTCACCAATGGTGCAATTGATTTGGTGTGTTTTCCACCGAAACAATGTTTGTTTGGACTGCTTGTTTATCTCCTCCTGAATGTGGCATTAGAACATAAAATGGGAGAACAAGCATCTTTTTCTGGATCCATTTTCAGCCAAACTAAACAAGATCACATATTATGATGGAATCTCTGTCTTCCCCTCTTTAGATGCAAATGGGGACAAAGTTTTCATAAATTTCCACTGTGGCTGGAGTTTTCATAAATCATTGTTTAGTGGAGCCTCGTAGCGAGTTTGATGTGTAAATCTAAGAAACATATCACAGTTGTAACTGTCCGTGTCCCTGTAAACATGGCTTTAATCCACCAGTCCCGCCTCTCCACCAATCACAAACACTCATAGACTCAACTCCCGCCTCTCCACCAATCACAAACACTCAGACTCAACTCCCACCTCTCCACCAATCACAAACACTCAGACTCAACTCCCGCCTCTCCACCAAACACTCATAGACTCAACTCCCGCCTCTCCACCAATCACAAACACTCATAGACTCAACTCCCGCCTCTCCACCAATCACAAACACTCATAGACTCAACTCCCGCCTCTCCACCAATCACAAACACTCATAGACTCAACTCCCGCCTCTCCACCAATCACAAACACTCATAGACTCAACTCCCGCCTCTCCACCAATCACAAACACTCATAGACTCAACTCCCGCCTCTCCACCAATCACAAACACTCAGACTCAACTCCCGCCTCTCCACCAATCACAAACACTCAGACTCAACTCCCACCTCTCCACCAATCACAAACACTCAGACTCAACTCCCGCCTCTCCACCAAACACTCATAGACTCAACTCCCGCCTCTCCACCAATCACAAACACTCATAGACTCAACTCCCGCCTCTCCACCAATCACAAACACTCATAGACTCAACTCCCGCCTCTCCACCAATCACAAACACTCATAGACTCAACTCCCGCCTCTCCACCAATCACAAACACTCATAGACTCAACTCCCGCCTCTCCACCAATCACAAACACTCATAGACTCAACTCCCGCCTCTCCACCAATCACAAACACTCAGACTCAACTCCCGCCTCTCCACCAATCACAAACACTCATAGACTCAACTCCCGCCTCTCCACCAATCACAAACACTCAGACTCAACTCCCGCCTCTCCACCAATCACAAACACTCAGACTCAACTCCCGCCTCTCCACCAATCACAAACACTCAGACTCAACTCCCGCCTCTCCACCAATCACAAACACTCAGACTCAACTCCCGCCTCTCCACCAATCAAACACTCAGACTCAACTCCCGCCTCTCCACCAATCAAACACTCAGACTCAACTCCCGCCTCTCCACCAATCACAAACACTCATAGACTCAACTCCCGCCTCTCCACCAATCAAACACTCAGACTCAACTCCCGCCTCTCCACCAATCACAAACACTCAGACTCAACTCCCGCCTCTCCACCAATCACAAACACTCAGACTCAACTCCCGCCTCTCCACCAATCACAAACACTCAGACTCAACTCCCACCTCTCCACCAAACACTCATAGACTCAACTCCCGCCTCTCCACCAAACACAAACACTCATAGACTCAACTCCCGCCTCTCCACCAATCACAAACACTCATAGACTCAACTCCCGCCTCTCCACCAATCACAAACACTCATAGACTCAACTCCCGCCTCTCCACCAATCACAAACACTCATAGACTCAACTCCCACCTCTCCACCAATCACAAACACTCAGACTCAACTCCCGCCTCTCCACCAATCACAAACACTCAGACTCAACTCCCGCCTCTCCACCAATCACAAACACTCAGACTCAACTCCCGCCTCTCCACCAATCACTCATAGACTCAACTCCCGCCTCTCCACCAAACACAAACACTCATAGACTCAACTCCCGCCTCTCCACCAATCACAAACACTCATAGACTCAACTCCCGCCTCTCCACCAATCACAAACACTCAGACTCAACTCCAGCCTCTCCACCAATCAAACACTCAGACTCAACTCCCGCCTCTCCACCAATCACAAACACTCATAGACTCAACTCCCGCCTCTCCACCAATCACAAACACTCAGACTCAACTCCCGCCTCTCCACCAATCAAACACTCAGACTCAACTCCCGCCTCTCCACCAATCACAAACACTCAGACTCAACTCCCGCCTCTCCACCAATCAAACACTCAGACTCAACTCCCGCCTCTCCACCAATCAAACACTCAGACTCAACTCCCGCCTCTCCACCAATCAAACACTCAGACTCAACTCCCGCCTCTCCACCAATCAAACACTCATAGACTCAACTCCCACCTCTCCACCAATCACAAACACTCATAGACTCAACTCCCGCCTCTCCACCAATCACAAACACTCAGACTCAACTCCCACCTCTCCACCAATCACAAACACTCATAGACTCAACTCCCGCCTCTCCACCAATCACAAACACTCATAGACTCAACTCCCGCCTCTCCACCAATCACAAACACTCATAGACTCAACTCCCGCCTCTCCACCAATCACAAACACTCAGACTCAACTCCCGCCTCTCCACCAATCACAAACACTCATAGACTCAACTCCCGCCTCTCCACCAATCACAAACACTCAGACTCAACTCCCGCCTCTCCACCAATCACAAACACTCATAGACTCAACTCCCGCCTCTCCACCAATCACAAACACTCATAGACTCAACTCCCGCCTCTCCACCAATCACAAACACTCATAGACTCAACTCCCGCCTCTCCACCAATCACAAACACTCAGACTCAACTCCCGCCTCTCCACCAATCACAAACACTCATAGACTCAACTCCCGCCTCTCCACCAATCACAAACACTCATAGACTCAACTCCCACCTCTCCACCAATCACAAACACTCATAGACTCAACTCCCGCCTCTCCACCAATCACTAACACTCAGACTCAACTCCCACCTCTCCACCAATCACAAACACTCAGACTCAACTCCCACCTCTCCACCAAACACTCATAGACTCAACTCCCGCCTCTCCACCAAACACTCATAGACTCAACTCCCGCCTCTCCACCAATCACAAACACTCATAGACTCAACTCCCACCTCTCCACCAATCACAAACACTCATAGACTCAACTCCCGCCTCTCCACCAATCACAAACACTCAGACTCAACTCCCACCTCTCCACCAATCACAAACACTCATAGACTCAACTCCCGCCTCTCCACCAATCACAAACACTCATAGACTCAACTCCCGCCTCTCCACCAATCACAAACACTCAGACTCAACTCCCGCCTCTCCACCAATCAAACACTCAGACTCAACTCCCGCCTCTCCACCAATCACAAACACTCATAGACTCAACTCCCGCCTCTCCACCAATCACAAACACTCATAGACTCAACTCCCGCCTCTCCACCAATCACAAACACTCAGACTCAACTCCCGCCTCTCCACCAATCACAAACACTCATAGACTCAACTCCCGCCTCTCCACCAATCACAAACACTCATAGACTCAACTCCCGCCTCTCCACCAATCACAAACACTCAGACTCAACTCCCGCCTCTCCACCAATCACAAACACTCATAGACTCAACTCCCGCCTCTCCACCAATCACAAACACTCAGACTCAACTCCCGCCTCTCCACCAATCACAAACACTCATAGACTCAACTCCCGCCTCTCCACCAATCACAAACACTCATAGACTCAACTCCCACCTCTCCACCAATCACAAACACTCATAGACTCAACTCCCGCCTCTCCACCAATCACTAACACTCAGACTCAACTCCCACCTCTCCACCAATCACAAACACTCAGACTCAACTCCCACCTCTCCACCAATCACAAACACTCATAGACTCAACTCCCGCCTCTCCACCAATCACAAACACTCAGACTCAACTCCCACCTCTCCACCAATCACAAACACTCATAGACTCAACTCCCGCCTCTCCACCAAACACTCATAGACTCAACTCCCGCCTCTCCACCAATCACAAACACTCATAGACTCAACTCCCACCTCTCCACCAATCACAAACACTCATAGACTCAACTCCCGCCTCTCCACCAATCACAAACACTCAGACTCAACTCCCGCCTCTCCACCAATCACAAACACTCATAGACTCAACTCCCGCCTCTCCACCAATCACAAACACTCATAGACTCAACTCCCGCCTCTCCACCAATCACAAACACTCAGACTCAACTCCCGCCTCTCCACCAATCAAACACTCAGACTCAACTCCCGCCTCTCCACCAATCACAAACACTCATAGACTCAACTCCCGCCTCTCCACCAATCACAAACACTCATAGACTCAACTCCCGCCTCTCCACCAATCACAAACACTCAGACTCAACTCCCACCTCTCCACCAATCACAAACACTCATAGACTCAACTCCCGCCTCTCCACCAATCACAAACACTCATAGACTCAACTCCCGCCTCTCCACCAATCACAAACACTCAGACTCAACTCCCGCCTCTCCACCAATCACAAACACTCATAGACTCAACTCCCGCCTCTCCACCAATCACAAACACTCAGACTCAACTCCCGCCTCTCCACCAATCAAACACTCAGACTCAACTCCCGCCTCTCCACCAATCACAAACACTCAGACTCAACTCCCGCCTCTCCACCAATCACAAACACTCAGACTCAACTCCCACCTCTCCACCAATCACAAACACTCAGACTCAACTCCCGCCTCTCCACCAATCACAAACAACCCAAAGCTGTAGGTGCACTTGAGCACCCAGCGTGAGGAAGACATTAAAGGTTCCTTCCAGATGTTCAGCAGATGTGAGACACATTGAGCCTGCAGCTCGTGACCTTTGACCTGAAGCAGCTTGTGTGTGTGTTTGACAGGAACAAGGCGGGCTGGCTGGACAGCGAGCTGAACATGTTCACCCAGCAGTACCTCCACCACAGTCAGCAGTAGTGTGTGGAGCAGTGCTGGCCACAGTGCCCCCTGGAGGACGACCTGAGAACTGCTGTCCTGAGAGGAAGGGATGTCTAGCATACAGTAGAGAGTGGAATGAACTGCAGACCTGTAATCCTCCATCTTCTTGTATCTTTGGCCTTTTTTCCCCAGAGTGAAACCTTACTGACCTTACTGACCTTACTGACCTTACTGACTCTGAAGCACTGACCTGCTCTTGTACGTCTGAGTTCAACCATCGTGTCTGTGACTGAGGAGATCTGTGTGAAGGAACACTGAAGCCATCGTCCTCCTCCCTCTCCTCCTCATCCTCTTCTTAGTTCTTCCTCTCCTTCCTCTCTTCCTCATCCTCCTCCCTCTCCTGCTCCACCTTCCTCTCCTCTTCCTCCGCCTTGCTCTCCTGCTCCTGCTCATCTCCTCCTCACCCTCTTTAGTCCTTCCTCTCCTCCACTTCCTCCTCCCTGTCCTCCTTCCTCCTCCTGCCTCTCCTCCTCACCCTCTTTAGTCCTTCCTCTCCTTCACTTCCTCCTCCCTGTCCTCCTCCTTCCTCCTCCTGCCTCTCCTCCTCACCCTCTTTAGTCCTTCCTTTCCCCCTCCTCCTCCTCCTCCTCCTTCCTCTCCTGCCTTTCCTCCTCACCCTCTTTAGTCCTTCCTCTCCTTCACTTCCTCCTCCCTGTCCTCCTTCCTCCTCCTGCCTCTCCTCCTCACCCTCTTTAGTCCTTCCTCTCCTTCACTTCCTCCTCCCTGTCCTCCTCCTTCCTCCTCCTGCATCTCCTCCTCACCCTCTTTAGTCCTTCCTTTCCCCCTCCTCCTCCTCCTCCTCCTTCCTCTCCTGCCTCTCCTCCTCACCCTCTTTAGTCCTTCCTCTCCTTCACTTCCTCCTCCTCCTCCTTCCTCTCCTGCCTCTCCTCCTCACCCTCTTTAGTCCTTCCTCTCCTTCACTTCCTCCTCCCTGTCCTCCTTCCTCCTCCTGCCTCTCCTCCTCACCCTCTTTAGTCCTTCCTCTCCTTCACTTCCTCCTCCTCCTTCCTCTCCTCCTCCTTCCTCTCCTGCCTCTCCTCCTCACCCTCTTTAGTCCTTCCTCTCCTTCACTTCCTCCTCCCTGTCCTCCTTCCTCCTCCTGCCTCTCCTCCTCACCCTCTTTAGTCCTTCCTTTCCCCCTCCTCCTCCTCCTCCTTCCTCTCCTGCCTTTCCTCCTCACCCTCTTTAGTCCTTCCTCTCCTTCACTTCCTCCTCCTCCTCCTCCCTCTCCTGCCTCTCCTCCTCACCCTCTTTAGTCCTTCCTTTCCCCCTCCTCCTCCTCCTCCTCCTCCTCCTCCTTCCTCTCCTGCCTCTCCTCCTCACCCTCTTTAGTCCTTCCTTTCCCCCTCCTCCTCCTCCTCCTCCTCCTCCTCCTTCCTCTCCAGCCTCTCCTCCTCACCCTCTTTAGTCCTTCCTCTCCTTCACTTCCTCCTCCTCCTCCTTCCTCTCCTGCCTCTCCTCCTCACCCTCTTTAGTCCTTCCTTTCCCCCTCCTCCTCCTCCTCCTCCTCCTCCTCCTTCCTCCTCCTGCCTCTCCTCCTCACCCTCTTTAGTCCTTCCTCTCCTCCACTTCCTCCTCCCTGTCCTCCTTCCTCCTCCTGCCTCTCCTCCTCACCCTCTTTAGTCCTTCCTTTCCCCCTCCTCCTCCTCCTCCACTTCCTATAACATGAAGTAAAAGTTTCTTGTTTTCTGAAGTTGTGGGTGACTTCTGAAGTAAACTGGACTTCTTCAAACAAAGACGAGGGTTAAAGTGAGGCGCTGGTTTCAGTGAGATGCTGCTGAGAGTTTAGTTTGAATGATTCCTGCAGACAGTCTCTCACTGAAAAGAGGAGTTTCAAGTTGGTCCTGGTAGGTTTTGTGTGTCAGCGATCAGGAGAACTTCAGGAGGAGGTTTCACACTGACCCTGCAGTTAGATTCTCTACATGGTTTGTGTCAGATAGAATCTGCAGGCTGACGAGGATGAAGCTGTAAATGTGGTTTCAGCCTGGTTCCATGGAAGTGGACATGTGCGACAGGGCGGCCAAATACAACAGCATTCCCCTCACTGCTGTGGGTTGTATATCATGTCATTTAAAATCCGCCTTTTATTTAAGACAAAAGTCATACTGGCGGCTGTGCCTGTTGAAAAAAGCACGTATTTAAAATTCTTCTGTTGCCAAATGAGCAGGGAGGAAGGCCCTTCCACTAAACACATGCACTTTATTAGTTTTTTGCTTAAAAATCCACAACCAAATGAAAAGCTGAACTGTAGTTGGACTTGAGGCTGAAGGAAGCTGCATGCAATGTTCTTTGTTATTTTAAAATGTTGAAATGTATGTGGATATGAAATAAAGAGAACAACAGAAGAAACCAACACTGGCCGTGTCTCTGTCTTCATGAAGATGTGACGTTTGACACGTCCTCAGCCGAGTCACTGACTTCAGGAAGACGCTGGAGTTCCTTGATCCACAACTGGAAGCGTGGCTTAGTTAGTTAGTTTTCCTGTAAAAGTCAGGATTTGAATGTTCTTCAGTGGTACTTCACCACGTAGGGCCAGTACGGTCGCTTCCCTCTCGCTTCACTGCTGCTGCGCTGTGTGTGGCCGAAGTTGGACTTAATTGGTAGATTATTTCTGGATACACAGTGAAATTGTTGCTTTCTGGTCCTTCAATGTCAACTTCCTCTCTGTGAAGCACAATTCACAAGCCTTGGCTTGTTCAGCCATTCCGAGGGAACGTGAGAGTTAGACCGGGGAGACGAGCTCGTTTTACCCTGCTGATGATGTGTTGCTATAGTAACACTGAGCAGCTGATGAGGTGTTGCTATAGTAACACTCAGCAGCTGATGAGGTGTTGCTATAGTAACACTCAGCAGCTGATGAGGTGTTGCTGTAGTAACACTGAGCAGCTGATGAGGTGTTGCTATAGTAACACTGAGCAGCTGATGAGGTGTTGCTATAGTAACACTCAGCAGCTGATGAGGTGTTGCTGTAGTAACACTGAGCAGCTGATGAGGTGTTGCTATAGTAACACTGAGCAGCTGATGAGGTGTTGCTATAGTAACACTCAGCAGCTGATGTGTTGCTGTAGTAACACTGAGCAGCTGATGAGGTGTTGCTATAGTAACACTCAGCAGCTGATGATGTGTTGCTGTAGTAACACTGAGCAGCTGATGATGTGTTGCTATAGCAACACTGAGCAGCTGATGAGATGTTGCTATAGTAACACTGAGCCGCTGATGATGTGTTGCTATAGTAACACTGAGCCGCTGATGATGTGTTGCTGTAGTAACACTGAGCAGCTGATGATGTGTTGCTATAGCAACACTGAGCAGCTGATGAGATGTTGCTATAGTAACACTGAGCAGCTGATGATGTGTTGCTATAGTAACACTGAGCCGCTGATGTGGTGTTGCTATAGTAACACTGAGCCGCTGATGATGTGTTGCTATAGTAACACTGAGCAGCTGATGAGGTGGTGTTATAGTAACACTGAGCCGCTGATGATGTGTTGCTATAGTAACACTGAGCAGCTGATGAGGTGTTGCTATAGTAACACTGAGCAGCTGATGATGTGTTGCTATAGTAACACTGAGCAGCTGATGAGGTGTTGCTATAGTAACACTGAGCAGCTGATGATGTGTTGCTATAGTAACACTCAGCAGCTGATGTGTTGCTGTAGTAACACTGAGCAGCTGATGAGGTGTTGCTATAGTAACACTCAGCAGCTGATGTGTTGCTGTAGTAACACTGAGCAGCTGATGAGGTGTTGCTGTAGTAACACTCAGCAGCTGATGATGTGTTGCTGTAGTAACACTGAGCAGCTGATGATGTGTTGCTATAGCAACACTGAGCAGCTGATGAGATGTTGCTATAGTAACACTGAGCCGCTGATGATGTGTTGCTGTGGTAACACTGAGCCGCTGATGATGTGTTGCTGTAGTAACACTGAGCAGCTGATGATGTGTTGCTATAGCAACACTGAGCAGCTGATGAGATGTTGCTATAGTAACACTGAGCAGCTGATGTGTTGCTATAGTAACACTGAGCCGCTGATGTGGTGTTGCTATAGTAACACTGAGCCGCTGATGATGTGTTGCTATAGTAACACTGAGCAGCTGATGAGGTGTTGCTATAGTAACACTCAGCAGCTGATGAGGTGTTGCTGTAGTAACACTGAGCAGCTGATGAGGTGTTGCTATAGTAACACTGAGCAGCTGATGAGGTGTTGCTATAGTAACACTCAGCAGCTGATGTGTTGCTGTAGTAACACTGAGCAGCTGATGAGGTGTTGCTATAGTAACACTCAGCAGCTGATGATGTGTTGCTGTAGTAACACTGAGCAGCTGATGATGTGTTGCTATAGCAACACTGAGCAGCTGATGAGATGTTGCTATAGTAACACTGAGCCGCTGATGATGTGTTGCTATAGTAACACTGAGCCGCTGATGATGTGTTGCTGTAGTAACACTGAGCAGCTGATGATGTGTTGCTATAGCAACACTGAGCAGCTGATGAGATGTTGCTATAGTAACACTGAGCAGCTGATGTGGTGTTGCTATAGTAACACTGAGCCGCTGATGATGTGTTGCTATAGTAACACTGAGCAGCTGATGAGGTGGTGTTATAGTAACACTGAGCCGCTGATGATGTGTTGCTATAGTAACACTGAGCAGCTGATGAGGTGTTGCTATAGTAACACTCAGCAGCTGATGATGTGTTGCTGTAGTAACACTGAGCAGCTGATGAGGTGGTGTTATAGTAACACTGAGCAGCTGATGATGTGTTGCTATAGTAACACTGAGCCGCTGATGTGGTGTTGCTATAGTAACACTGAGCAGCTGATGATGTGTTGCTATTGTAACACTGAGCAGCTGATGATGTGTTGCTATAGTAACACTCAGCAGCTGATGATGTGTTGCTATAGTAACACTGAGCAGCTCTGTCAAGTTCCAGCATCAATACGTTTTAGGAAGCATCAACACACAGACCCTGTCCCCCTCGGGGGGAGGGAGGCGCGATGCCACCGGCCCATGTTGTCCTGTGAGCAGAGACCGTCTGCAGGTCACAGACCACTAAAACACTGAAGACCAATACCACAAACTTCACTAATAACGTGACTGGGATCCACTGCAGCTTCAATTAAAGTCTGCCTCATGGTGGCTGTATATGAAATCCAGTTACTCCAGATCTGGTCAAATGTACCCTTTGGGATCCTGAATCCAAAGGTCCAAAGGGTATTTGAGTGTTTAAGAGTGTTTAATGAATACTGGAAGGATTTTAAGTTGGGACATCCTCACAAAATATGATGGTGGTTATGAGTTGTTGAGCCACATTGTCTCCATCTTTACACTTTTGTATTTCTCTTGATATGGTATCTTAAAATATCCAACAATGTTCTTCCAGCAGTGCTCCTTCCATACCATGGAAGCAGATGTTGTCCACTGGAAGGATCATATATTGTCCCAGGCCTCCTGGGAAATCTCAATCCGACTCTCTTTGCCATGGACCTTTAATGTCTGGAGTGTTGTTCTGGTGGGCGGAGGGCTCTGAGACCAAACACTGTGATTTAAAGCTGGAAGCGGATCTATTGGGGATACAATCAGTGGCATAAGCAGACCATCTGAACATTCTCAACATTCTTTGAAACACCAAGGCATTGATCCACTTTTGTCAAACTTGGAGGGTGAGAGTCAACCAAGGGTTCCCAAGTTCCACCAACCGACCCATTGAACCCTTCTCTGCTGTTGCTGCTTGGATTGTGTCTGTAGAGTTTATCTCAATAACTCCCCACTGTCTCTTCTGACAAGGCAGTTTGGGATCGGGACTTGAGGGCAAGGCACTGGCCGCCACACGTCGTTTACACACTCTAGGCATTCCATGATTACTCCATCGATCTGTATTTGTTATCGTATCTGGTTTGGTCATCTTCAGGAATTGTTTTCAAAGAATTGAGTTCCTCTTTGTTTCCTTATTTGTGCGACAGCATTTTGAGTATAAAGTAGAGTTTCAGGACACCATCGTCAGTTGTGTACCGTAAGGTCATCAAGTGCTTCGGCCACTTCTCACAAGACACTCTGACCTCAGGGAGCCCCCCCCCCCCCCCCCCCAGCTCCTGCAGTGTCCAGTGTCCAATTTCTTTTGTCTTCATCTTGTCCTGAGATTTGTCATTATTTTTTTATTTTTTGAAAAAATAAATGTTTTTGTTTTAATTTTAAAGAACTAAATAGGTTTAGAAGAAATCAGTTAGTCCTCTATACGTTGGTATTTTTGGAATAAACGTCCTTTGAAAAAAATCCATGCTTCCGTCCTGACCATGTGGAGACGGCCTCCGTTTTACTTTCATCTTCATTCTATCTGAGCATGTTGGGCTATTGAGGGCCGAGCTCCGTACACCGTACAGCACCAGGGCCCACATGGACCCCCTGAGCTGTGATCTGGTCCCTGAGCTGGACCTCATGTTCAGTTATGGATCTGGTCCCTGAGCTGGACCTCATGTTCAGTTATGGTAGAACCATTTTTCAAAACAGTTTTTTAATTTTGTTTCCTCTGAGTCATAAACAACTTAAACCCTGTAGTGGCATCCACTACATTTTGTTTGAGGGTTCATCCATCCATCCATCCATCCATCCATCCATCCATCCATCCATCCATCCATCCATCCATTGTCTGCCACTGATCCAGGCCGGGTCCTGGAGGCAGCAGTCTGAGCAGAGTTGTCCAGACGTCCCTCACCCAGACTCTTCCTCCAGCTCTTCTGGTGGAACCCCAAGGTGTTCCCAGGCCATAGAGAGACATAGTCCCTACAGGTGTCCTGGGTCTGTCCTGAGGCCTCCTACCAGAGAGACATAGTCCCTCCAGGTGTCCTAGGTCTGTCCTGAGGCCTCCTACCAGAGAGACATAGTCCCTCCAGGGTGTCCTAGGTCTGTCCCGAGGCCTCCTACCAGAGAGACATAGTCCCTCCAGGTGTCCTAGGTCTGTCCTGAGGCCTCCTACCAGAGAGACATAGTCCCTCCAGGTGTCCTAGGTCTGTCCCGAGACCTCCTACCAGAGAGACAGTCCCTCCAGGTGTCCTAGGTCTGTCCTGAGGCCTCCTACCAGAGAGACATAGTCCCTCCAGGTGTCCTAGGTCTGTCCTGAGGCCTCCTACCAGAGAGACATAGTCCCTCCAGGTGTCCTAGGTCTGTCCTGAGGCCTCCTACCAGAGAGACATAGTCCCTCCAGGGTGTCCTGGGTCTGTCCTGAGGCCTCCTACCAGAGAGACATAGTCCCTCCAGGGTGTCCTGGGTCTGTCCTGAGGCCTCCTACCAGAGAGACATAGTCCCTCCAGGTGTCCTAGGTCTGTCCCGAGGCCTCCTACCAGAGGGACATGCCTGGAACACGTCCCTGGGGAGGCGTCCATCCGAAACAGATGCCCGAGCCTCCTTGTTTGAGGGAACTGATGTCAATTGTGAATAACAATGGACCAAGGACATACCCCTGTGGAACACGTTTGGAAACAGGAAGTACTTTGGAGGTGCTGCCATCAAGCTGCACACTCTGAGTTTATCTAGAACGATCATTTTGGAACCAGTGGACAGTTTGTTCCTCTCATCCAATGTCCATGTGTCTCTGTAGCAGCACGTCACGATGCAATGACTGTACTGTGCCCTTTCCTAAAGCCTGCCTGGTCACATGATCAAATATGATTGGAGTATAAGAAGTCTTAGTGGTTCATTCAGCAGGGTTCCACTGTCGCACCCAGAGCAGAGCGTTTATCCAGAATAGCGGGTCGTCTCCTTTGTGCAAGGGGAGGACAAAGACTGTCTTCCAGACGTGTGGGATTCAATAGAAGTTACAGATAAGGTGGATCATCTTCATCCACCACCTGCTCCTCATCTTCATCCACCACCTTCTCCTCATCTTCATCCACCACCTTCTCCTCATCTTCTTCCACCACCTTCTCCTCATCTTCATCCACCACCTTCTCCTCATCTTCTTCCACCACCTTCTCCTCATCTTCATCCACCACCTTCTCCTCATCTTCATCCACCACCTTCTCCTCATCTTCATCCACCACCTTCTCCTCATCTTCATCCACCACCTTCTCCTCATCTTCATCTACCACCTGCTCCTCATCTTCATCCACCACCTTCTCCTCATCTTCATCCACCACCTTCTCCTCATCTTCTTCCACCACCTTCTCCTCATCTTCATCCACCACCTTCTCCTCATCTTCATCCACCACCTTCTCCTCATCTTCTTCCACCACCTTCTCCTCATCTTCATCCACCACCTTCTCCTCATCTTCTTCCACCACCTTCTCCTCATCTTCTTCCACCACCTTCTCCTCATCTTCATCCACCACCTTCTCCTCATCTTCTTCCACCACCTTCTCCTCATCTTCATCCACCACCTTCTCCTCATCTTCATCCACCACCTTCTCCTCATCTTCATCCACCACCTTCTCCTCATCTTCATCCACCACCTTCTCCTCATCTTCATCCACCACCTGCTCCTCATCTTCATCCACCACCTTCTCCTCATCTTCATCCACCACCTGCTCCTCATCCTCATCCACCAGCTGCTCCTCATCTTCATCCACCACCTTCTCCTCATCTTCATCCACCACCTTCTCCTCATCTTCATCCACCACCTTCTCCTCATCTTCATCCACCACCTTCTCCTCATCTTCATCCACCACCTGCTCCTCATCTTCATCCACCACCTTCTCCTCATCTTCATCCACCACCTGCTCCTCATCCTCATCCACCAGCTGCTCCTCATCTTCATCCACCACCTTCTCCTCATCTTCATCCACCACCTTCTCCTCATCTTCATCCACCACCTTCTCCTCATCTTCATCCACCACCTTCTCCTCATCTTCATCCACCACCTTCTCCTCATCTTCATCCACCACCTTCTCCTCATCTTCATCTACCACCTTCTCCTCATCTTCATCTACCACCTTCTCCTCATCTTCATCTACCACCTTCTCCTCATCTTCATCTACCACCTTCTCCTCATCTTCATCCACCACCTTCTCCTCATCTTCATCCACCACCTTCTCCTCATCTTCATCCACCAGCTGCTCCTCATCTTCATCTACCACCTTCTCCTCATCTTCATCCACCACCTTCCCCTCATCTTCATCCACCACCTTCTCCTCATCTTCATCCACCACCTTCTCCTCATCTTCATCCACCACCTTCTCCTCATCTTCGTCCACCACCTTCTCCTCATCTTCATCCACCACCTTCTCCTCATCTTCATCCACCACCTTCTCCTCATCTTCATCCACCACCTTCCCCTCATCTTCATCCACCACCTTCTCCTCATCTTCATCCACCACCTTCTCCTCATCTTCATCCACCAGCTGCTCCTCATCTTCTTCCACCACCTTCTCCTCATCTTCATCCACCACCTTCTCCTCATCTTCATCCACCACCTTGTCCTCATCTTCATCCACCAGCTGCTCCTCATCTTCTTCCACCACCTTCTGCTCATCTTCATCCACCAGCTGCTCCTCATCTTCATCCACCTTCTCCTCATCTTCATCCACCAGCTTCTCCTCATCTTCTTCCACCACCTTGTCCTCATCTTCATCCACCAGCTTGTCCTCATCTTCATCCACCAGCTGCTCCTCATCTTCATCCACCTTCTCCTCCTCTTCAACCACCATCTTCTCCTCATCTTCATCCACCACCTTCTCCTCATCTTCCTCAACCACCTTCTCCTCATCTTCATCCACCAGCTGCTCCTCATCTTCATCCACCATCTTCTCCTCTTCATCCACCATCTTCTCCTCATCTTCATCCACCACCTTCTCCTCATCTTCATCCACCACCTTCCCCTCATCTTCATCCACCACCTGCTCCTCATCTTCATCCACCACATTCTCCTCATCTTCATCCACCACCTTCTCCTCATCTTCATCTACCACCTTCTCCTCATCTTCCTCAACCACCTTCTCCTCATCTTCATCCACCACCTTCTCCTCATCTTCATCCACCACCTTCTCCTCATCTTCATCCACCAGCTGCTCCTCATCTTCATCCACCACCTGCTCCTCATCTTCATCCACCACCTGCTCCTCATCTTCATCCACCACCTTCTCCTCATCTTCTTCCACCACCTTCTCCTCATCTTCATCCACCACCTTCTCCTCATCTTCATCCACCACCTTCTCCTCATCTTCATCCACCACCTTCTCCTCATCTTCATCCACCACATTCTCCTCATCTTCATCCACCACCTTCTCCTCATCTTCATCCACCAGCTGCTCCTCATCTTCATCTACCACCTTCTCCTCATCTTCATCCACCACCTTCCCCTCATCTTCATCCACCACCTGCTCCTCATCTTCATCCACCAGCTGCTCCTCATCTTCTTCCACCACCTTCTCCTCATCTTCATCCACCACCTTCTCCTCATCTTCATCCACCACCTTCTCCTCATCTTCAGCCACCATCTTCTCCTCATCTTCATCCACCACCTTCTCCTCATCTTCATCCACCACCTTCCCCTCATCTTCATCCACCACCTTCTCCTCATCTTCATCCACCACCTTCTCCTCATCTTCATCCACCACCTTCTCCTCATCTTCATCCACCACCTTCTCCTCATCTTCATTCACCACCTTCCCCTCATCTTCATCCACCACCTTCTCCTCATCTTCATCCACCACCTTCTCCTCATCTTCATCCACCAGCTGCTCCTCATCTTCTTCCACCACCTTCTCCTCATCTTCATCCACCACCTTCTCCTCATCTTCATCCACCACCTTGTCCTCATCTTCATCCACCAGCTGCTCCTCATCTTCTTCCACCACCTTCTGCTCATCTTCATCCACCAGCTGCTCCTCATCTTCATCCACCTTCTCCTCATCTTCATCCACCAGCTTCTCCTCATCTTCATCCACCAGCTTGTCCTCATCTTCATCCACCAGCTGCTCCTCATCTTCATCCACCTTCTCCTCCTCTTCAACCACCATCTTCTCCTCATCTTCATCCACCACCTTCTCCTCATCTTCATCCACCACCTTCCCCTCATCTTCATCCACCACCTGCTCCTCATCTTCATCCACCTTCTCCTCATCTTCATCCACCACCTTCCCCTCATCTTCATCCACCACCTGCTCCTCATCTTCATCCACATTCTCCTCATCTTCATCCACCACCTTCTCCTCATCTTCATCCACCACCTTCTCCTCAACTTCCTCAACCACCTTCTCCTCATCTTCATCCACCAGCTGCTCCTCATCTTCATCCACCATCTTCTCCTCTTCATCCACCATCTTCTCCTCATCTTCATCCACCACCTTCTCCTCATCTTCCTCAACCACCTTCTCCTCATCTTCATCCACCACCTTCTCCTCATCTTCATCCACCACCTTCCCCTCATCTTCATCCACCACCTGCTCCTCATCTTCATCCACCACATTCTCCTCATCTTCATCCACCACCTTCTCCTCATCTTCATCCACCACCTTCTCCTCATCTTCCTCAACCACCTTCTCCTCATCTTCATCCACCACCTTCTCCTCATCTTCAGCCACCATCTTCTCCTCATCTTCATCCACCACCTTCTCCTCATCTTCATCCACCACCTTCCCCTCATCTTCATCCACCACCTTCTCCTCATCTTCATCCACCACCTTCTCCTCATCTTCATCCACCACCTTCTCCTCATCTTCATCCACCACCTTCTCCTCATCTTCATCCACCACCTTCTCCTCATCTTCATCCACCTTCTCCTCATCTTCATCCACCAGCTTGTCCTCATCTTCATCCACCAGCTGCTCCTCCTCTTCAACCACCATCTTCTCCTCATCTTCATCCACCACCTTCTCCTCATCTTCAGCCACCATCTTCTCCTCATCTTCATCCACCACCTTCTCCTCATCTTCATCCACCACCTTCCCCTCATCTTCATCCACCACCTTCTCCTCATCTTCATCCACCACCTTCTCCTCATCTTCATCCACCACCTTCTCCTCATCTTCATCCACCACCTTCTCCTCATCTTCATCCACCACCTTCCCCTCATCTTCATCCACCACCTTCTCCTCATCTTCCTCAACCACCTTCTCCTCATCTTCATCCACCAGCTGCTCCTCATCTTCATCCATCATCTTCTCCTCTTCATCCACCACCTTCTCCTCATCTTCATCCACCACCTTCTCCTCATCTTCATCCACCACCTTCCCCTCATCTTCATCCACCACCTGCTCCTCATCTTCATCCACCACATTCTCCTCATCTTCATCCACCACCTTCTCCTCATCTTCATCTACCACCTTCTCCTCATCTTCCTCAACCACCTTCTCCTCCTCTTCATCCACCATCTTCTCCTCATCTTCATCTACCACCTTCTCCTCATCTTCAACCACCATCTTCTCCTCATCTTCATCTACCACCTTCTCCTCATCTTCATCCACCACCTTCTCCTCATCTTCATCCACCTTCTCCTCATCTTCATCCACCACCTTCTCCTCATCTTTATCCACCAGCTTGTCCTCATCTTCATCCACCACCTTCTCCTCATCTTCATCCACCACCTTCTCCTCATCTTCATCCACCAGCTGCTCCTCATCTTCATCCACCTTCTCCTCATCTTCAGCCACCACCTTCTCCTCATCTTCATCCACCACCTTCTCCTCATCTTCATCCACCAGCTGCTCCTCATCTTCATCCACCTTCTCCTCCTCTTCATCCACCATCTTCTCCTCATCTTCATCCACCAGCTGCTCCTCATCTTCATCCACCTTCTCCTCCTCTTCATCCACCATCTTCTCCTCATCTTCATCCACCACTTTCTCCTCATCTTCATCCACCTTCTCCTCCTCTTCAACCACCATCTTCTCCTCATCTTCATCCACCACCTTCTCCTCATCTTCATCCACCACCTTCTCCTCATCTTCATCCACCACCTTCTCCTCATCTTCATCCACCAGCTGCTCCTAATCTTCATCCACCAGCTTGTCCTCATCTTCATCCACCATCTTCTCCTCATCTTCATCCACCAGCTGCTCCTCATCTTCATCCACCAGCTGCTCCTCATCTTCATCCACCTTCTCCTCATCTTCATCCACCACTTTCTCCTCATCTTCATCCACCTTCTCCTCCTCTTCATCCACCATCTTCTCCTCATCTTCATCCACCACTTTCTCCTCATCTTCATCCACCTTCTCCTCCTCTTCATCCACCATCTTCTCCTCATCTTCATCCACCACTTTCTCCTCATCTTCATCCACCTTCTCCTCCTCTTCAACCACCATCTTCTCCTCATCTTCATCCACCACCTTCTCCTCATCTTCATCCACCACCTTCTCCTCATCTTCATCCACCACCTTCTCCTCATCTTCATCCACCAGCTGCTCCTAATCTTCATCCACCATCTTCTCCTCATCTTCATCCACCAGCTGCTTCTCATCTTCATCCACCTTCTCCTCATCTTCATCAACCATCTTCTCCTCATCTTCATCCACCACCCTCTCCTCATCTTCATCCACCACCTTCCCCTCATCTTCATCCACCAGCTGCTCCTTATCTTCATCCACCTTCTCCTCATCTTCATCCACCAGCTGCTCCTTAACTTCATCCACCTTCTCCTCATCTTCATCCACCATCTTCTCCTCATCTTCATCCACCAGCTGCTTCTCATCTTCATCCACCTTCTCCTCCTCTTCATCCGCCATCTTCTCCTCATCTTCATCCACCAGCTGCTCCTCATCTTCATCCACCTTCTCCTCATCTTCATCCACCACCTTCTCCTCATCTTTATCCACCAGCTGCTCCTCATCTTCATCCACCTTCTCCTCCTCTTCAACCACCATCTTCTCCTCATCTTCATCCACCACCTTCTCCTCATCTTCATCTACCACCTTCTCCTCATCTTCATCCACCTTCTCCTCATCTTCAGCCACCATCTTCTCATCTTCATCCACCACCTTCTCCTCATCTTCATCCACCTTCTCCTCATCCTCAGCCACCATCTTCTCATCTTCATCCACCACCTTCTCCTCATCTTCATCCACCTTCTCCTCATCTTCATCCACCACCTTCTCCTCATCTTCATCCACCTTCTCCTCATCTTCCTCCACCACCTTCTCCTCATCTTCATCCACCTTCTCCTCATCTTCAGCCACCATCTTCTCATCTTCATCCACCACCTTCTCCTCATCTTCATCCACCAGCTTGTCCTCATCTTCATCCACCACCTTCTCCTCATCTTCATCCACCAGCTTGTCCTCATCTTCCTCCACCACCTTCTCCTCATCTTCAGCCACCACCTTCTCCTCATCTTCATCCACCACCTTCTCCTCATCTTAAGTCACCATCTTCCCCTCATCTTCATCCACCACCTTCTCCTCATCTTCATCCACCATCTTCTCCTCATCTTCATCCACCAGCTGCTTCTCATCTTCATCCACCACCTTCTCCTCATCTTCATCCACCACCTTCTCCTCATCTTCATCCACCAGCTGCTTCTCATCTTCATCCACCTTCTCCTCCTCTTCATCCACCACCTTCTCCTCATCTTCATCCACCACCTTCTCCTCATCTTCATCCACCAGCTGCTCCTCATCTTCATCCACCTTCTCCTCATCTTCATCCACCAGCTTGTCCTCATCTTCATCCACCTTCTCCTCATCTTCATCCACCTTCTCCTCATCTTCATCCACCAGCTTGTCCTCATCTTCATCCACCAGCAGCTCCTCATCTTCATCCACCAGCTGCTCCTCATCTTCATCCACCACCTTCTCCTCATCTTCATCCACCACCTTCTCCTCATCTTCATCCACCAGCTGCTCCTCATCTTCATCCACCAGCTTGTCCTCATCTTCATCCACCAGCTTCTCCTCTTCATCCACCACCTTCTCCTCATCTTCATCCACCAGCTGCTCCTCATCTTCATCCACCTTCTCCTCATCTTCATCCACCATCTTCTCCTCATCTTCATCCACCAGCTGCTTCTCATCTTCATCCACCTTCTCCTCCTCTTCATCCACCATCTTCTCCTCATCTTCATCCACCTTCTCCTCCTCTTCATCCGCCATCTTCTCCTCATCTTCATCCACCTTCTCGTCCTCTTCATCCACCATCTCCTCCTCATCTTCACCCACCACCTTCTCCTCATCTTCATCCACCACCTTCTCCTCATCTTCAGCCACCATCTTCTCCTCATCTTCATCTACCACCTTCTCCTCATCTTCCTCCACCACCTTCTCCTCATCTTCAGCCACCACCTTCTCCTCATCTTCCTCCACCACCTTCTCCTCATCTTCAGCCACCATCTTCTCCTCATCTTCATCTACCACCTTCTCCTCATCTTCCTCCACCACCTTCTCCTCATCTTCAGCCACCACCTTCTCCTCATCTTCCTCCACCATCTTCCCCTCATCTTCATCCACCACCTTCTCCTCATCTTCATCCACCTTCTCCTCCTCTTCATCCACAATCTTCTCCTCATCTTCATCCACCAGCTGCTTCTCATCTTCATCCACCTTCTCCTCCTCTTCATCCACCACCTTCTCCTCATCTTCATCCACCAGCTGCTCCTCATCTTCATCCACCTTCTCCTCATCTTCATCCACCAGCTTGTCCTCATCTTCATCCACCTTCTCCTCATCTTCATCCACCTTCTCCTCATCTTCATCCACCAGCTTGTCCTCATCTTCATCCACCAGCAGCTCCTCATCTTCATCCACCAGCAGCTCCTCATCTTCATCCACCACCTTCTCCTCATCTTCATCCACCACCTTCTCCTCATCTTCATCCACCAGCTGCTCCTCATCTTCATCCACCAGCTTGTCCTCATCTTCATCCACCAGCTTCTCCTCTTCATCCACCACCTTCTCCTCATCTTCATCCACCAGCTGCTCCTCATCTTCATCCACCTTCTCCTCATCTTCATCCACCATCTTCTCCTCATCTTCATCCACCAGCTGCTTCTCATCTTCATCCACCTTCTCCTCCTCTTCATCCACCATCTTCTCCTCATCTTCATCCACCTTCTCCTCCTCTTCATCCGCCATCTTCTCCTCATCTTCATCCACCTTCTCGTCCTCTTCATCCACCATCTCCTCCTCATCTTCACCCACCACCTTCTCCTCATCTTCATCCACCACCTTCTCCTCATCTTCAGCCACCATCTTCTCCTCATCTTCATCTACCACCTTCTCCTCATCTTCCTCCACCACCTTCTCCTCATCTTCAGCCACCACCTTCTCCTCATCTTCCTCCACCACCTTCTCCTCATCTTCAGCCACCATCTTCTCCTCATCTTCATCTACCACCTTCTCCTCATCTTCCTCCACCACCTTCTCCTCATCTTCAGCCACCACCTTCTCCTCATCTTCCTCCACCATCTTCCCCTCATCTTCATCCACCACCTTCTCCTCATCTTCATCCACCTTCTCCTCCTCTTCATCCACAATCTTCTCCTCATCTTCATCCACCAGCTGCTTCTCATCTTCATCCACCTTCTCCTCCTCTTCATCCACCACCTTCTCCTCATCTTCATCCACCACCTTCTCCTCATCTTCATCCACCAGCTGCTCCTCATCTTCATCCACCTTCTCCTCATCTTCATCCACCAGCTTGTCCTCATCTTCATCCACCAGCTGCTCCTCATCTTCATCCACCTCCTCCTCATCTTCATCCACCTTCTCCTCATCTTCATCCACCAGCAGCTCCTCATCTTCATCCACCAGCTGCTCCTCATCTTCATCCACCACATTCTCCTCATCTTCATCCACCTTCTCCTCATCTTCATCCACCACATTCTCCTCCTCTTCAACCACCATCTTCTCCTCATCTTCATCCACCACCTTCTCCTCATCTTCATCCACCACCTTCTCCTCATCTTCATCCACCACCTTCTCCTCATCTTCAACCACCAGCTGCTCCTAATCTTCATCCACCATCTTCTCCTCATCTTCATCCACCAGCTGCTTCTCATCTTCATCCACCTTCTCCTCATCTTCATCAACCATCTTCTCCTCATCTTCCTCCACCACCTTCTCCTCATCTTCAGCCACCACCTTCTCCTCATCTTCCTCCACCATCTTCCCCTCATCTTCATCCACCACCTTCTCCTCATCTTCATCCACCTTCCCCTCATCTTCATCCACCTTCTCCTCATCTTCATCCACCATCTTCTCCTCATCTTCATCCACCAGCTGCTTCTCATCTTCATCCACCTTCTCCTCCTCTTCATCCGCCATCTTCTCCTCATCTTCATCCACCAGCTGCTCCTCATCTTCATCCACCTTCTCCTCATCTTCATCCACCACCTTCTCCTCATCTTTATCCACCAGCTGCTCCTCATCTTCATCCACCTTCTCCTCCTCTTCAACCACCATCTTCTCCTCATCTTCATCCACCACCTTCTCCTCATCTTCATCTACCACCTTCTTCTCATCTTCATCCACCTTCTCCTCATCTTCAGCCACCATCTTCTCATCTTCATCCACCACCTTCTCCTCATCTTCATCCACCTTCTCCTCATCCTCAGCCACCATCTTCTCATCTTCATCCACCACCTTCTCCTCATCTTCATCCACCTTCTCCTCATCTTCATCCACCACCTTCTCCTCATCTTCATCCACCTTCTCCTCATCTTCCTCCACCACCTTCTCCTCATCTTCATCCACCTTCTCCTCATCTTCAGCCACCATCTTCTCATCTTCATCCACCACCTTCTCCTCATCTTAATCCAGCACCTTCTCCTCATCTTCATCCACCACCTTCTCCTCATCTTCCTCCACCACCTTCTCCTCATCTTCAGCCACCACCTTCTCCTCATCTTCATCCACCACCTTCTCCTCATCTTAAGTCACCATCTTCCCCTCATCTTCATCCACCACCTTCTCCTCATCTTCATCCACCTTCTCCACCTCTTCATCCACCATCTTCTCCTCATCTTCATCCACCAGCTGCTTCTCATCTTCATCCACCACCTTCTCCTCATCTTCATCCACCACCTTCTCCTCATCTTCATCCACCAGCTGCTTCTCATCTTCATCCACCTTCTCCTCCTCTTCATCCACCACCTTCTCCTCCTCTTCATCCACCACCTTCTCCTCATCTTCATCCACCACCTTCTCCTCATCTTCATCCACCAGCTGCTCCTCATCTTCATCCACCTTCTCCTCATCTTCATCCACCATCTTCTCCTCATCTTCATCCACCAGCTGCTTCTCATCTTCATCCACCTTCTCCTCCTCTTCATCCACCATCTTGTCCTCATCTTCATCCACCTTCTCCTCTTCATCCGCCATCTTCTCCTCATCTTCATCCACCTTCTCGTCCTCTTCATCCACCATCTCCTCCTCATCTTCACCCACCACCTTCTCCTCATCTTCATCCACCACCTTCTCCTCATCTTCAGCCACCATCTTCTCCTCATCTTCATCTACCACCTTCTCCTCATCTTCCTCCACCACCTTCTCCTCATCTTCAGCCACCATCTTCTCCTCATCTTCCTCCACCACCTTCTCCTCATCTTCAGCCACCATCTTCCCCTCATCTTCATCCACCACCTTCTCCTCATCTTCAGCCACCATCTTCCCCTCATCTTCATCCACCACCTTCTCCTCATCTTCATCCACCTTCTCCTCCTCTTCATCCACAATCTTCTCCTCATCTTCATCCACCAGCTGCTTCTCATCTTCATCCACCTTCTCCTCCTCTTCATCCACCACCTTCTCCTCATCTTCATCCACCACCTTCTCCTCATCTTCATCCACCAGCTGCTCCTCATCTTCATCCACCTTCTCCTCATCTTCATCCACCAGCTTGTCCTCATCTTCATCCACCAGCTGCTCCTCATCTTCATCCACCTCCTCCTCATCTTCATCCACCTTCTCCTCATCTTCATCCACCAGCAGCTCCTCATCTTCATCCACCAGCTGCTCCTCATCTTCATCCACCACATTCTCCTCATCTTCATCCACCTTCTCCTCATCTTCATCCACCACATTCTCCTCATCTTCATCCACCACCTTCTCCTCATCTTCATCCACCACCTTCCCCTCATCTTCATCCACCACCTTCTCCTCATCTTCCTCAACCACCTTCTCCTCATCTTCATCCACCAGCTGCTCCTCATCTTCATCCACAATCTTCTCCTCTTCATCCACCATCTTCTCCTCATCTTCATCCACCACCTTCTCCTCATCTTCATCCACCACCTTCCCCTCATCTTCATCCACCACCTGCTCCTCATCTTCATCCACCACATTCTCCTCATCTTCATCCACCACCTTCTCCTCATCTTCATCTACCACCTTCTCCTCATCTTCCTCAACCACCTTCTCCTCATCTTCATCCACCAGCTGCTCCTCATCTTCATCCACCTTCTCCTCCTCTTTATCCACCATCTTCTCCTCATCTTCATCTACCACCTTCTCCTCATCTTCAACCACCATCTTCTCCTCATCTTCAGCCACCATCTTCCCCTCATCTTCATCCACCACCTTCTCCTCATCTTCAGCCACCATCTTCCCCTCATCTTCATCCACCAGCTGCTCCTCATCTTCATCCACCTTCTCCTCATCTTCATCCACCATCTTCTCCTCATCTTCATCCACCAGCTGCTTCTCATCTTCATCCACCTTCTCCTCCTCTTCATCCACCATCTTGTCCTCATCTTCATCCACCTTCTCCTCTTCATCCGCCATCTTCTCCTCATCTTCATCCACCTTCTCGTCCTCTTCATCCACCATCTCCTCCTCATCTTCACCCACCACCTTCTCCTCATCTTCATCCACCACCTTCTCCTCATCTTCAGCCACCATCTTCTCCTCATCTTCATCTACCACCTTCTCCTCATCTTCCTCCACCACCTTCTCCTCATCTTCAGCCACCATCTTCTCCTCATCTTCCTCCACCACCTTCTCCTCATCTTCAGCCACCATCTTCCCCTCATCTTCATCCACCACCTTCTCCTCATCTTCAGCCACCATCTTCCCCTCATCTTCATCCACCACCTTCTCCTCATCTTCATCCACCTTCTCCTCCTCTTCATCCACAATCTTCTCCTCATCTTCATCCACCAGCTGCTTCTCATCTTCATCCACCTTCTCCTCCTCTTCATCCACCACCTTCTCCTCATCTTCATCCACCACCTTCTCCTCATCTTCATCCACCAGCTGCTCCTCATCTTCATCCACCTTCTCCTCATCTTCATCCACCAGCTTGTCCTCATCTTCATCCACCAGCTGCTCCTCATCTTCATCCACCTCCTCCTCATCTTCATCCACCTTCTCCTCATCTTCATCCACCAGCAGCTCCTCATCTTCATCCACCAGCTGCTCCTCATCTTCATCCACCACATTCTCCTCATCTTCATCCACCTTCTCCTCATCTTCATCCACCACATTCTCCTCATCTTCATCCACCACCTTCTCCTCATCTTCATCCACCACCTTCCCCTCATCTTCATCCACCACCTTCTCCTCATCTTCCTCAACCACCTTCTCCTCATCTTCATCCACCAGCTGCTCCTCATCTTCATCCACAATCTTCTCCTCTTCATCCACCATCTTCTCCTCATCTTCATCCACCACCTTCTCCTCATCTTCATCCACCACCTTCCCCTCATCTTCATCCACCACCTGCTCCTCATCTTCATCCACCACATTCTCCTCATCTTCATCCACCACCTTCTCCTCATCTTCATCTACCACCTTCTCCTCATCTTCCTCAACCACCTTCTCCTCATCTTCATCCACCAGCTGCTCCTCATCTTCATCCACCTTCTCCTCCTCTTTATCCACCATCTTCTCCTCATCTTCATCTACCACCTTCTCCTCATCTTCAACCACCATCTTCTCCTCATCTTCATCTACCACCTTCTCCTCATCTTCATCCACCACCTTCTCCTCATCTTCATCCACCAGCTGCTCCTCATCTTCATCCACCTTCTCCTCATCTTCATCCACCACCTTCTCCTCATCTTTATCCACCAGCTTGTCCTCATCTTCATCCACCACCTTCTCCTCATCTTCAACCACCACCTTCTCCTCATCCTCATCCACCACCTTCTCCTCATCTTCATCCACCAGCTGCTCCTCATCTTCATCCACCTTCTCCTCATCTTCAGCCACCACCTTCTCCTCATCTTCATCCACCAGCTGCTCCTCATCTTCATCCACCTTCTCCTCCTCTTCATCCACCATCTTCTCCTCATCTTCATCCACCAGCTGCTCCTCATCTTCATCCACCAGCTGCTCCTCATCTTCATCCACCTTCTCCTCATCTTCATCCACCACTTTCTCCTCATCTTCATCCACCTTCTCCTCCTCTTGATCCACCATCTTCTCCTCATCTTCATCCACCACTTTCTCCTCATCTTCATCCACCTTCTCCTCCTCTTCAACCACCATCTTCTCCTCATCTTCATCCACCACCTTCTCCTCATCTTCATCCACCACCTTCTCCTCATCTTCATCCACCACCTTCTCCTCATCTTCATCCACCAGCTGCTCCTAATCTTCATCCACCAGCTTGTCCTCATCTTCATCCACCAGCTGCTCCTCATCTTCATCCACCTTCTCCTCCTCTTCATCCGCCATCTTCTCCTCATCTTCATCCACCAGCTGCTCCTCATCTTCATCCACCTTCTCCTCATCTTCATCCACCACCTTCTCCTCATCTTTATCCACCAGCTGCTCCTCATCTTCATCCACCTTCTCCTCCTCTTCAACCACCATCTTCTCCTCATCTTCATCCACCACCTTCTCCTCATCTTCATCTACCACCTTCTCCTCATCTTCATCCACCTTCTCCTCATCTTCAGCCACCATCTTCTCATCTTCATCCACCACCTTCTCCTCATCTTCATCCACCTTCTCCTCATCCTCATCCACCTTCTCCTCCTCTTCATCCACCATCTTCTCCTCATCTTCATCCACCTTCTCCTCCTCTTCATCCGCCATCTTCTCCTCATCTTCATCCACCTTCTCGTCCTCTTCATCCACCATCTCCTCCTCATCTTCACCCACCACCTTCTCCTCATCTTCATCCACCACCTTCTCCTCATCTTCAGCCACCATCTTCTCCTCATCTTCATCTACCACCTTCTCCTCATCTTCCTCCACCACCTTCTCCTCATCTTCAGCCACCACCTTCTCCTCATCTTCCTCCACCACCTTCTCCTCATCTTCAGCCACCACCTTCTCCTCATCTTCCTCCACCACCTTCTCCTCATCTTCAGCCACCTTCTCCTCCTCTTCATCCACCACCTTCTCCTCATCTTCATCCACCACCTTCTCCTCATCTTCATCCACCAGCTTGTCCTCATCTTCATCCACCAGCTGCTCCTCATCTTCATCCACCTTCTCCTCATCTTCATCCACCAGCTTGTCCTCATCTTCATCCACCAGCTGCTCCTCATCTTCATCCACCAGCTTCTCCTCATCTTCATCCACCACATTCTCCTCATCTTCATCCACCACATTCTCCTCATCTTCATCCACCTTCTCCTTATTTTCATCCACCACCTTCTCCTCATCTTCAGCCACCACCTTCCCCTCATCTTCATCCACCACCTTCTCCTCATCTTCAGCCACCATCTTCTCATCTTCATCCACCTTCTCCTCATCTTAATCCAGCACCTTCTCCTCATCTTCATCCACCAGCTGCTTCTCATCTTCATCCACCAGCTGCTCCTCATCTTCATCCACCTTCTCCTCATCTTCATCCACCAGCTTGTCCTCATCTTCATCCACCAGCTGCTCCTCATCTTCATCCACCTTCTCCTCATCTTCATCCACCAGCTTGTCCTCATCTTCATCCACCAGCTGCTCCTCATCTTCATCCACCAGCTGCTCCTCATCTTCATCCACCTTCTCGTCCTCTTCATCCACCATCTCCTCCTCATCTTCACCCACCACCTTCTCCTCATCTTCATCCACCACCTTCTCCTCATCTTCAGCCACCATCTTCTCCTCATCTTCATCTACCACCTTCTCCTCATCTTCCTCCACCACCTTCTCCTCATCTTCAGCCACCACCTTCTCCTCATCTTCCTCCACCACCTTCTCCTCATCTTCAGCCACCACCTTCTCCTCATCTTCCTCCACCACCTTCTCCTCATCTTCAGCCACCATCTTCCCCTCATCTTCATCCACCACCTTCTCCTCATCTTCATCCACCTTCTCCTCCTCTTCATCCACCACCTTCTCCTCATCTTCATCCACCACCTTCTCCTCATCTTCATCCACCAGCTGCTCCTCATCTTCATCCACCTTCTCCTCATCTTCATCCACCAGCTTGTCCTCATCTTCATCCACCAGCTGCTCCTCATCTTCATCCACCTTCTCCTCATCTTCATCCACCAGCTTGTCCTCATCTTCATCCACCAGCTGCTCCTCATCTTCATCCACCAGCTGCTCCTCATCTTCATCCACCACATTCTCCTCATCTTCATCCACCTTCTCCTTATTTTCATCCACCACCTTCTCCTCATCTTCAGCCACCATCTTCTCATCTTCATCCACCTTCTCCTCATCTTAATCCAGCACCTTCTCCTCATCTTCATCCACCAGCTGCTTCTCATCTTCATCCACCAGCTGCTCCTCATCTTCATCCACCTTCTCCTCATCTTCATCCACCAGCTTGTCCTCATCTTCATCCACCAGCTGCTCCTCATCTTCATCCACCTTCTCCTCATCTTCATCCACCAGCTTGTCCTCATCTTCATCCACCAGCTGCTCCTCATCTTCATCCACCAGCTGCTCCTCATCTTCATCCACCTTCTCGTCCTCTTCATCCACCATCTCCTCCTCATCTTCACCCACCACCTTCTCCTCATCTTCATCCACCACCTTCTCCTCATCTTCAGCCACCATCTTCTCCTCATCTTCATCTACCACCTTCTCCTCATCTTCCTCCACCACCTTCTCCTCATCTTCAGCCACCACCTTCTCCTCATCTTCCTCCACCACCTTCTCCTCATCTTCAGCCACCACCTTCTCCTCATCTTCCTCCACCACCTTCTCCTCATCTTCAGCCACCATCTTCCCCTCATCTTCATCCACCACCTTCTCCTCATCTTCATCCACCTTCTCCTCCTCTTCATCCACCACCTTCTCCTCATCTTCATCCACCACCTTCTCCTCATCTTCATCCACCAGCTGCTCCTCATCTTCATCCACCTTCTCCTCATCTTCATCCACCAGCTTGTCCTCATCTTCATCCACCAGCTGCTCCTCATCTTCATCCACCTTCTCCTCATCTTCATCCACCAGCTTGTCCTCATCTTCATCCACCAGCTGCTCCTCATCTTCATCCACCAGCTGCTCCTCATCTTCATCCACCACATTCTCCTCATCTTCATCCACCTTCTCCTTATTTTCATCCACCACCTTCTCCTCATCTTCAGCCACCACCTTCCCCTCATCTTCATCCACCACCTTCTCCTCATCTTCAGCCACCATCTTCTCATCTTCATCCACCTTCTCCTCATCTTAATCCAGCACCTTCTCCTCATCTTCATCCACCAGCTGCTTCTCATCTTCATCCACCAGCTGCTCCTCATCTTCATCCACCTTCTCCTCATCTTCATCCACCAGCTTGTCCTCATCTTCATCCACCAGCTGCTCCTCATCTTCATCCACCTTCTCCTCATCTTCATCCACCAGCTTGTCCTCATCTTCATCCACCAGCTGCTCCTCATCTTCATCCACCACATTCTCCTCATCTTCATCCACCTTCTCCTTATTTTCATCCACCACCTTCTCCTCATCTTCAGCCACCATCTTCTCATCTTCATCCACCTTCTCCTCATCTTCCTCCAACAGCTGCTCCTCATCTTCATCCACCACCTTCTCCTCATCTTCATCCACCACCTTCTCCTCATCTTCCTCCACCACCTTCTCCTCATCTTCATCCACCACCTGCTCCTCATCTTCATCCACCAGCTTGTCCTCATCTTCATCCACCAGCTGCTCCTCATCTTCATCCACCACCTTCTCCTCATCCTCATCCACCAGCTGCTCCTCATCTTCATCTACCACCTTCTCCTCATCTTCATCCACCTTCTCCTCATCTTCATCCACCAGCTTCTCCTCATCCTCATCCACCATCTTCTCCTCATCTTCATCTACCATCTTCTCCTCATCTTCATCCACCTTCTCCTCATCCTCATCCACCACCTTCTCCTCATCCTCATCCACCACCTTCTCCTCATCCTCATCCACCAGCTTCTCCTCATCCTCATCCGCCAGCTTATCCTCATCTTCATCCACCTTATCCTCATCCTCATCCACCAGCTGCTCCTCATCTTCATCTACCACCTTCTCCTCATCTTCATCCACCTTCTCCTCATCTTCATCCACCAGCTTCTCCTCATCCTCATCCACCATCTTCTCCTCATCTTCATCTACCATCTTCTCCTCATCTTCATCCACCTTCTCCTCATCCTCATCCACCACCTTCTCCTCATCCTCATCCACCACCTTCTCCTCATCCTCATCCACCAGCTTCTCCTCATCCTCATCCGCCAGCTTATCCTCATCTTCATCCACCTTATCCTCATCCTCATCCACCAGCTGCTCCTCATCTTCATCCACCTTATCCTCATCCTCATCCACCAGCTGCTCCTCATCCTCTCTTCTGTCCAACAACATTAATAATAGGAGACTTGGATTCTTCCTCCTGGCCTCCTCAGACTGCTGTTGGCAGCAGCAGCACCCCCTACTGTTCTCCTCCGTCAAGTACATCCTCACCATCTGTGTTCTTAAAACTAAAGTCTCTTCTCTTCCTGCCGTCTCCTCACCCTCCAACATCCAAATCTTTCATGTGGAGACTGTTTGTGTTCCACGACATTTTACCAAAGACTAGAATCCCACAGGAGAGGATTTCAACATAGGACTCTGATAACAATCAAAACTGCTCCTATCAGTAAACAAAATCACACAACAATCAAATGTGGACTGTTAAATATTCCTTCACTATCATCTAGCTCTTTACTTATAAGTGATTAATAACAGATTACAAATTGATTTATTGACCCTCACTGAAACCTGGTTAAAAAGAGAAGAATATCTCAGCCTCAATGAAGAAACTCCTCTCATCATGTTCATCACCATCTTCCTGGAGAAACTGTAGGAGGAGGAGGAGGAGGAGGAGGAGGAGCATCTATTTATAACTCCAGTCTTCTCATCGATCACAAACCTAAAACTAACCAGGAATCTTTAAAGTCTCACTCTAAATCTTCTGCATTGTGACTGAAAAACCCAGCAGCCAGTTCTACTTGTCATAGTGGACGTCCTCCTGGACCAAACTCTGAATTTCTGTCTGAACTCTCAGACTTTCTCTCTACTTTAGTACTGAGCTCAGATAAAGTCATCATAGTGGGACACTTTAATATTCATATAGATGTTGACAATGACAGCCTTAACATGGCATTTAGCTCATTACTGGACACAAGTGGATTTTCACAGAAGGTGAATGAACCCACTCATTATCTTAATCACACACTTGATCTTGTTCTCACTTACAGTAGTGACATTGATCAATTAACAGTTTTTCCCTACAACCTTCTGTTGTCAGATCACTTCCTCATATCATTTAAATATACATTAACTGGCTTTATAGCCCCTGAAAATACACTGAAATATAAGAGATATCTATCAGACAATGTTGGAACCAAATTCAGGGAAGTTCTCCACCAATACTGACTTCAATACCATCGTGGATCCAGCAGTAAACAGCTGCCACACCTTCAGCCCTACTCAGGTTGAGTGGTTGTAGATGGACCAGCAGTAAATAGCTGCCACACCTTCAGCCCTACTCAGGTTGACTTGGTTGTAGATGGACCAGCAGCCTTACTTCGCCCCACACTTGATTGTGTTGCACCTTGAAGGTAAAAGCAACAAGTCAGAGGAGGATGGCTCCATGGTATAATGATCATCTGAACTCTAAAGAAATCAGCATGAAAACTAGAGAAGAACTGGTTCTTTACTCAGTTAGAAGTATTTAGAACAGCCTGGAGAGAAAGTTTGTTCATATATAAAAAATCCCTTCACAAAACAGGAAACGCCTACTATTCCTCCTTAATGGAAGAAAACAAGAACAATCCTAGAATTCTCTTCAATACTATACTATAGCCAGACTAACAAAAAGTCACACCCACATGGAAAGAACCTATATAAACATATATGTTTTAATATAGGTTTTGATATAGGTTTGGAATATATGTGACATATATAAAATTGGCCGTTTTCCTATATGTTTTGTACATATATGTACATATATATGCGCATGTATGCACACATATATGCACATGTATATAAAATATATATATATATATATATTTTTTTTTTTTATTATCAAAAAAAAAAAAAAAATGTATGTAGCACTAACAAGGGTATTGTATGTATTTTGTATTTTTTGTATTTATTTTGTTTCACCAAGCCTTTCTCTGTCTCTCCTCTCCTCTCCTCTCCTCTCCTCTATCCTCTCCTCTCCTCTCCTCTATCCTCTCACCCCAACCGGTCCGCAGAATTCCTCCACCTCTGACTCTGGTTTCTACAAAGGTTTCTCCTTGTTGGGGGAGTTTTTCCTTTCCACAGTCGCAAACACACCTGCTTGTTCATGTGGATATGTTGGGCTTTTCTATTTTCTCTATAACAGCAAATAGGAATGACTGTAAAGTATTTAAAAAAAAACAAAAGAAAAACAAAAAAAACACATCTTTCACACGCCAAAAAAAAAAAAAAAAAAAAAAACACATCTTTCACACGCCAAAAAAAAAAAAAAAAAAAAAAAAAAAAAAAGAAGCGCACGAGATGGCAGCTAATAACACGTCAGCCATTCAAGCAAATGTCATTTTCGTCATCAACAGCTTGGACATGGGAAAGAAAATGGATGTTTGCGTGTGTGGGTAAATGAGGAGAGCAAACGCACTCTGAAGAGCTCGCTGGCGCACCCATTTAGTTCCACTCAATAAGAATGTAAATAAGAAAAAATAAAAAATAAAAAAAACACTCCATTAACTTCCATTGTTATGCAGATGACACACAAATCTATTTATCTATGAAACCAGAGGATAACAACCAACTTTCTAAACTCGAAGTTCGTCTTAAAGATATAAAGGATTGGATGAGTCGTACTTTCCTGCTCCTGAACTCAGATGAAACTGAAATTATTACATTTGGGCCAAAATATCTGAGAGACAAATTATCTAAAGATAATAGTCACACTGGATGGTATTACTTTGACCTCCAGTTCCACTGTGAGGAACCTGGGAGTTATTTTGACCAGGAATTATCCTTTAACTTACATTAAACAAATCTGAAGGACTGCCTTTTTTCACCTCCACAATATTTCCAAAATTAGAAACATGCTGACTCAGAGTGATGCCGAAAAATTAATCCATCATTTATTACTTGGAGAGTAGACTATTGTAACTCCCTATTATCAAGGTGTTCAAATAACTGCTTACAAAGTCTTCTATTAATTCAAAATGCTGCAGCGAGAGTCCTGACAAGAACCAGCACAAGAGATCACATCACTCCAATACACACCTCTCTTCATTGGCTCCTGTTAAATCTAGAATAGAATTTAAAATCCTTCTTCTAACCTAGAAAGCTCTTAACACCCATCTTATCTTAAAGAACTGTTCGTCCCGTATCTCCCCAGAAGAACTCTAGGTTCTCAGTACTGCCCCCTGGAGGTTCCTAGGGTTTCTACAGAACTATTGGTTCTCAGTACTGCCCCCTGGAGGTTCCTAGGTTTTCTAAATGTAGAATGGAGGCAGAGCCTTCAGTTCTCCAGCTCCATCTGGTGGAACCAGATCAGTTTCAGTTAGGAGGCTGAGACAGTCTCTACTTTTAAGACCAGACTCAAAACTTTTCTATTTACTGCTGGAGGATGTTGCTGCAGCAGAACGTTCTCCATGTTGCTACAGCAGAACATTCTCCATGTTGCTGGAGTATGTTGCTACAGCAGAACATTCTCCATGTTGCTACAGCAGAATGTTCTCCATGGTGCTGGAGGATGTTGCTGCAACAGAACGTTCTCCATGTTGCTACAGCAGAATGTTCTCCATGGTGCTGGAGGATGTTGCTGCAACAGAACATTCTCCATGTTGCTACAGCAGAATGTTCTCCATGGTGCTGGAGGATGTTGCTGCAACAGAACGTTCAAAATGTTGCTGCAGCAGAACATTCTCCACGGCTCATGCTGGAGGATGTTGCTTCAGCAAAACGTTCACCATGTTGCTGCAGCAGAACGTTCTCCATGTTGTTGCAGAAGATCGTTCTCCATGTTGTGACAGCAAAACGTTCTGCACGGCTCATGCTGGAGGATGTTGCTGCAGCAGAACATTCACCATGTTGCTGCAGCAGAACGTTCTCCATGTTGTTGCAGAAGATCGTTCTCCATGTTGTGACAGCAAAACGTTCTCCACGGCTCATGCTGGAGGATGTTGCTGCAGCAGAACATTCTCCATGTTGCTGGAGGACGTTGCTGATGCAGAACATTCTCCATGTTGCTACAGCAGAATGTTCTCCATGTTGCTGGAGGACGTTGTTGCAGCAGAACGTTCACCATGTTGCTTCAGCAGAACGTTCTCCATGGTGCTGGAGGATGTTGCTGCAACAGAACGTTCAAAATGTTGTGGCAGCAGAACATTCTCCACGGCTCATGCTGGAGGATGTTGCTTCAGCAGAACGTTCACCATGTTGCTGCAGCAGAACGTTCTCCATGTTGTTGCAGCAGATCGTTCTCCATGTTGCGACAGCAAAACGTTCTCCACGGCTCATGCTGGAGGATGTTGCTGCAGCAGAACATTCTCCATGTTGCTGGAGGACGTTGCTGATGCAGAACGTTCTCCATGTTGCTGGAAGACGTTGCTGATGCAGAATGTTCTCCATGTTGCTACAGCCGAACGTTCTCCATGTTGCTGCAGCAGAACGTTCTCCACTGTGCTGGAGGATGTTGCTACAACAGAACATTCTCCACGGCTCATGCTGGAGGATGTTGCTTCAGCAGAACGTTCACCATGTTGCTGCAGCAGAACGTTCTCCATGTTGTTGCAGCAGATCGTTCTCCATGTTGTGACAGCAAAACGTTCTCCACGGCTCATGCTGGAGGATGTTGCTGCAGCAGAACATTCTCCATGTTGCTGGAGGACGTTGCTGATGCAGAACGTTCTCCATGTTGCTGGAAGACGTTGCTGATGCAGAATGTTCTCCATGTTGCTACAGCAGAACGTTCTCCATGTGGCTGGAGGACGTTGCTGATGCAGAACATTCTCCATGTTGCTGATGCAGAACGTTCTCCATGTTGCTACAGCAGAACGTTCTCCATTTTGCTGGAGGACGTTGCTGATGCAGAACGTTCTCTTTGTTACTGGAGGATGTTGTTGCAGCAGAACGTTCTCCATGTTGCTGATGTAGAACATTCTCCACGGCTCATGCTGGAGGACGTTTCTGCAGCAGAACGTTCTCCATGTTGCTGATGTAGAACATTCTCCACGGCTCATGCTGGAGGATGTTTCTGCAGCAGAACGTTCTCCATGTTGCTGCAGCAGAACGTTCTCCATGTTGCTGATGTAGAACATTCTCCACGGCTCATGCTGGAGGACGTTTCTGCAGCAGAACGTTCTCCATGTTGCTGCAGCAGAACGTTCTCCATGTTGCTGGAGTATGTTGCTGATGCAGAACGTTCTCCATGTTGCTACAGCAGAACATTCTCCATGTTGCTGCAGCAGAACGTTCTCCACTGTCCTGGAGGATGTTGCTGCAACAGAACATTCTCCATGTTGCTACAGCAGAACGTTCTCCATGTTGCTGCAGCAGAACGTTCTCCACTGTGCTGGAGGATGTTGCTGCAACAGAACATTCTCCATGTTGCTACAGCAGAACGTTCTCCATGTTGCTGCAGCAGAACGTTCTCCATGTTGCTGGAGTATGTTGCTGATGCAGAACGTTCTCCATGTTGCTACAGCAGAACATTCTCCATGTTGCTGCAGCAGAACGTTCTCCACTGTGCTGGAGGATGTTGCTGCAACAGAACATTCTCCATGTTGCTACAGCAGAATGTTCTCCATGTTGCTGGAGGACGTTGTTGCAGCAGAACGTTCTCTATGTTGCGAAACGTTCTCCACGGCTCATGCTGGAAGATGTTGCTGCAACAGAACGTTCTCCATGTTGCTGCAACAGAGCGTTCTCCATGTTGCTGCAGCAGAACATTCTCCATGTTGCTGGAGGACGTTGCTGATGCAGAACGTTCTCCATGTTGCTACATCAGAACGTTGTCCATGTTGGTGATGCAGAACATTCTCCATGTTGCTGATGCAGAACGTTCTCCATGCTGTAGCAGAACGTTCTCCATGTTGCTGGAGGACGTTGCTGATGCAGAACGTTCTCTTTGTTACTGGAGGATGTTGTTGCAGCAGAACGTTCTCCATGGTGCTGGAGGATGTTGCTGCAGCAGAGCGTTCACCATTTTGCTGCAGCAGAACGTTCTCCATGGTGCTGGAGGATGTAGCATCAGCAGAATGTTCTCCACGGCCTATGCTGAAGGATGTTGCTGCAGCAGAACGTTCTCCATGGTGCTGCAGCAGAACGTTCTCCATGGTGCTAGAGGATGTTGCCACAGCAGAATGTTCTCCATGGTGCTGGAGGATGTTGCTGCAGCAGAACGTTCTCCATGGTGCTGGAGGATGTTGCTGCAGCAGAACATTCTCCATGTTGCTGGAGTATGTTGCTGCTGGCAGAACGTTGTCCATGTTGCTTGGAGGATGTTGCTGCAGCAGAACGTTCTCCACTGTGCTGGAGGACGTTGCTGATGCAGAACGTTCTCCATGTTGCTGGAAGACGTTGCTGATGCAGAATGTTCTCCATGTTGCTACAGAAGAACGTTCTCCATGTGGCTGGAGGACGTTGCTGATGCAGAACATTCTCCATGTTGCTGATGCAGAACGTTCTCCATGTTGCTACAGCAGAACGTTCTCCATATGGCTGGAGGACGTTGTTGATGCAGAACATTGTCCATGTTGCTGATGCAGAACGTTCTCCATTTTGCTGGAGGACGTTGCTGACGCAGAACGTTCTCTTTGTTACTGGAGGATGTTGTTGCAGCAGAACGTTCTCCATGTTGCTGATGTAGAACATTCTCCACGGCTCATGCTGGAGGACGTTTCTGCAGCAGAACGTTCTCCATGTTGCTGATGTAGAACATTCTCCACGGCTCATGCTGGGGGACGTTTCTGCAGCAGAACGTTCTCCATGTTGCTGATGTAGAACATTCTCCACTGCTCATGCTGGAGGACGTTTCTGCAGCAGAACGTTCTCCATGTTGCTGCAGCAGAACGTTCTCCATGTTGCTGGAGTATGTTGCTGATGCAGAACGTTCTCCATGTTGCTATAGCAGAACATTCTCCATGTTGCTGCAGCAGAACGTTCTCCACTGTGCTGGAGGATGTTGTTGCAACAGAACATTCTCCATGTTGCTACAGCAGAACGTTCTCCATGTTGCTACAGCAGAATGTTCTCCATGTTGCTGGAGGACGTTGTTGCAGCAGAACGTTCTCTATGTTGCGAAACGTTCTCCACGGCTCATGCTGGAAGATGTTGCTGCAACAGAACGTTCTCCATGTTGCTGCAACAGAACGTTCTCCATGTTGCTGCAGCAGAACATTCTCCATGTTGCTGGAGGACGTTGCTGATGCAGAACGTTCTCCATGTTGCTACATCAGAACGTTGTCCATGTTGGTGATGCAGAACATTCTCCATGTTGCTGTAGCAGAACGTTCTTCATGTTGCTGGAGGACGTTGCTGATGCAGAACGTTCTCTTTGTTACTGGAGGATGTTGCTGTAGTAGAACGTTCTCCCTCATGCTGGAGTATGTTGCTGCAGCAGAACGTTCTCCATTTTGCTGGAGTATGTTACTGATGCAAACCCACATGGAAAGAACCTATATAAACATATATGTTTTAATATAGGTTTTGATATAGGTTTGGCATATATGTGACATATATAAAATTGGCCGTTTTCCTATATGTTATATACATATATGTACATATATATGTATATAACATATAGGCCAATTTTATATATGTCACATATATTCCAAACCTATATGCGCATATACGCACACCTATATGTTCCAATATATGCAAACCTATATGTGCCCATATATGCACACCTATATGTGCACCTATATGTGCCCATATATGCACACCTATATGTGCCCATGTATGCACACATATATGTACATAAAATATAGTAAAATGGCCAATTTTATATATGCCACATATATCCTAACCTTTATATAGGTTCTTTCCATGTGGGCCCACACCAGATGCTGTTATTTGCTCAGTGACCCTAGCGGGAATCGAACCAGGGTCCCCGTGCACCAGTCCTTTGCCTTGCCACCTGACCTATATATATATATATAAAAATATGTACCTATCTGTGCATATAGGTACATATATGTGCATAAAATATAGGAAAATGGCCAATTTTATATATGTCACATATATTCAAAACCTATATCAAAACCTATATTAAAACATATATGTTTATATAGGTTCTGTCCATGTGGGACTTTCCATATATGCAGCATATATATTGTCATATATATTGTCATATATGTGCATATATGCAGCATATATGTGCATATATGGAGCATATATATGGTCATATATGTGCATATATGCAGCCCATATATTGTCATATATGTGCATACATGGAGCATTTATGTGCATATATGCAGCATATATGCAGCATATATGTGCATATATGTGCATATATGCAGCATATATATGGTCTTATATGCAGCATATATGTGCATATATGCAGCATGTATTGTCATATATGTGCATATATGCAGCCCATACATTGTCATATATGTGCATATATGCAGCATTTATGTGCATATATGCAGCATATATATTGTCATATATGTGCATATATGTGCATATATACAGCATATATATTGTCATATATGTGCATATATGCTGCATATAGGTTTCATATATGTGCATATATCCTCATATAGGTTCTTTCCATGTGGGAAACATTCTCCACGGCTCATGCTGGGGGATGATACTACAGCAGAACGTTCACCATGTTGCTGCAGCAGAACGTTCTCCATGGTACTGGAGGATGTTGCTGCAGCAGAATGTTCTCCATGTCACTGCAGAAGAACGTTCTCTATGTTACTGGAGGATGTTGCTGATGCAGAACGTTCTCCGTGTTGCTGGAGTATGTTACTGATGCAGAACGTTCTCCATGGTGCTGGATGATGTTGCTGATGCAGAACGTTCTCCACGGTTCATGATGGAGGACATTGCTGCAGTAGAACGTTCTCCATGTTACTGGAGGATGTTGCTGCAGCAGAACGTTTGCCACGGTTCATGCTGGAGGATGTAGCTGCAGCTACATTGTGCTGGAGAACGTAGCATCAGCAGAACGTTCTCCATGTTGCTGCAGCAGAACGTTCTGCATGTTGCTGCAGCAGAACGTTCTCCATGTTGCTGGAGGATGTTGCTGCAGCAGAACGTTCTCCATGGTGCTGGAGGATGTTGCTGCAGCAGAATGTTCTCCACGGCCTATGCTGAAGGATGTTGCTGCAGCAGAACGTTCTCCATGGTGCTGCAGCAGAACGTTCTCCATGGTGCTAGAGGATGTTGCCACAGCAGAATATTCTCCATGGTGCTGGAGGATGTTGCTGCAGCAGAACGTTCTCCATGCTGCTGGAGGATGTTGCTGCAGCAGAACATTCTCCATGTTGCTGGAGTATGTTGCTGCTGGCAGAACGTTGTCCATGTTGCTTGGAGGATGTTGCTGCAGCAGAACGTTCTCCACTGTGCTGGAGGATGTTGCTGTAGTAGAACGTTCTCCCTCATGCTGGAGCATGTTGCTGCAGCAGAACGTTCTCCATTTTGCTGGAGTATGTTACTGATGCAAAACATTCTCCACGGCTCATGCTGGGGGATGATACTACAGCAGAACGTTCACCATGTTGCTGCAGCAGAACGTTCTCCATGGTGCTGGAGGATGTTGCTGCAGCAGAATGTTCTCCATGTCACTGCAGAAGAACGTTCTCTATGTTACTGGAGGATGTTGCTGATGCAGAACGTTCTCCGTGTTGCTGGAGTATGTTACTGATGCAGAACGTTCTCCATGGTGCTGGATGATGTTGCTGATGCAGAATGTTCTCCATGGTGCTGGAGGATGTTGCTGCAGCAGAACATTCTCCATGTTGCTGGAGTATGTTGCTGCTGGCAGAACGTTGTCCATGTTGCTAGAGGATGTTGCCACAGCAGAATGTTCTCCATGGTGCTGGAGGATGTTGCTGCAGCAGAACGTTCTCCATGGTGCTGGAGGATGTTGCTGCAGCAGAACGTTCTCCATGGTGCTGGAGGATGTTGCTGCAGCAGAACATTCTCCATGTTGCTGGAGTATGTTGCTGCTGGCAGAACGTTGTCCATGTTGCTTGGAGGATGTTGCTGCAGCAGAACGTTCTCCACTGTGCTGGAGGATGTTGCTGTAGTAGAACGTTCTCCCTCATGCTGGAGCATGTTGCTGCAGCAGAACGTTCTCCATTTTGCTGGAGTATGTTACTGATGCAAACCCACTGAAAAGAACCTATATAAACATATATGTTTTAATATAGGTTTTGATATAGGTTTGGCATATATGTGACATATATAAAATTGGCCGTTTTCCTATATGTTATATACATATATGTACATATATATGTATATAACATATAGGAAAACGGCCAATTTTATATATGTCACATATATTCCAAACCTATATGCGCATATACGCACACCTATATGTTCCAATATATGCAAACCTATATGTGCCCATATATGCACAGCTATATGTGCACCTATATGTGCCCATATATGCACACCTATATGTGCCCATGTATGCACACATATATGTACATAAAATATAGTAAAATGGCCAATTTTATATATGCCACATATATCCTAACCTTTATATAGGTTCTTTCCATGTGGGCCCACACCAGATGCTGTTATTTGCTCAGTGACCCTAGCGGGAATCGAACCAGGGTCCCCGTGCACCAGTCCTTTGCCTTGCCACCTGACCTATATATATATATATAAAAATATGTACCTATCTGTGCATATAGGTCCATATATGTGCATAAAATATAGGAAAATGGCCAATTTTATATATGTCACATATATTCAAAACCTATATCAAAACCTATATTAAAACATATATGTTTATATAGGTTCTGTCCATGTGGGACTTTCCATATATGCAGCATATATAGTCATATATATTGTCATATATGTGCATATATGCAGCATATATGTGCATATATGCAGCACATATGTGCATATATGCAGCATATATATTGTCATATATGTGCATATATGGAGCATATATATGGTCATATATGTGCATATATGCAGCCCATATATTGTCATATATGTGCATACATGGAGCATTTATGTGCATATATGCAGCATATATGCAGCATATATGTGCATATATGTGCATATATGCAGCATATATATGGTCTTATATGCAGCATATATGTGCATATATGCAGCATGTATTGTCATATATGTGCATATATGCAGCCCATACATTGTCATATATGTGCATATATGCAGCATTTATGTGCATATATGCAGCATATATATTGTCATATATGTGCATATATGCTGCATATAGGTTTCATATATGTGCATATATCCTCATATAGGTTCTTTCCATGTGGGAAACATTCTCCACGGCTCATGCTGGGGGATGATACTACAGCAGAACGTTCACCATGTTGCTGCAGCAGAACGTTCTCCATGGTGCTGGAGGATGTTGCTGCAGCAGAATGTTCTCCATGTCACTGCAGAAGAACGTTCTCTATGTTACTGGAGGATGTTGCTGATGCAGAACGTTCTCCGTGTTGCTGGAGTATGTTACTGATGCAGAACGTTCTCCATGGTGCTGGATGATGTTGCTGATGCAGAACATTCTCCACGGTTCATGATGGAGGACATTGCTGCAGTAGAACGTTCTCCATGTTACTGGAGGATGTTGCTGCAGCAGAACGTTTGCCACGGTTCATGCTGGAGGATGTAGCTGCAGCTACATTGTGCTGGAGAACGTAGCATCAGCAGAACGTTCTCCATGTTGCTGCAGCAGAACGTTCTGCATGTTGCTGCAGCAGAACGTTCTCCATGTTGCTGGAGGATGTTGCTACAGCAGAACGTTCTCCATGGCTCATGCTTGAGGATGTTGCTGCAGCAGTATGTTCTGCATGTTGCTGCAGCAGAACGTTCTCCATGGTGCTGGAGGACGCAGCTGCAGCAGAACGTTCTCCATGGTGCTGGAGGACGTTTCTGCAGCAGAACGTTCACAATGTTGCTGCAGCAGAACGTTCTCCATGGTGCTGGAGTATGTTACTGATGCAGAACGTTCTCCATGCTGCTGGAGTATGTTACTGATGCAGAACGTTCTCCATGGTGCTGGAGGACGTTTCTGCAGCAGAATGTTCACAATGTTGCTGCAGCAGAACGTTCTCTATAATGCTGGAGGATGTTGCAGCAGCAGAATGTTCTGCTGCAGCAACATGCAGAACATTCTGCTGCTGCAACAACCTCCATGGTGCTGCAGCAGAACGTTCTCCCTCATGCTGGAGGATGTCTCTGCAGCAGAACGTTCTCCATGTTGCTGGAGGATGTTGCTGCAGCAGAACGTTCTCCATGTTGCTGGAGGATGTTGCTGCAGCAGAACGTTCTTCATGTTGCTGGAGTATGTTGATGCAGCAGAACATTCTCCATGGCTCATGCTTGAGGATGTTGCTGCAGCAGAACGTTCTCCATGGTGCTGGAGGATGAAGCTGCAGCAGAACATTCTCCACGGGTCATGCTTGAGGACGTTTCTGCAGCAGAACGTTCACCATGTTGCTGCAGCAGAACGTTCTCCATGTTACTGGAGGATGTTGCTTCAGCAGAACGTTCACCATGTTGCTGCAGCAGAACGTTCTCCATGTTGTTGCAGCAGATCGTTCTCCATGTTGTGACAGCAAAACGTTCTCCACGGCTCATGCTGGAGGATGTTGCTGCAGCAGAACATTCTCCATGTTGCTGGAGGACGTTGCTGATGCAGAACATTCTCCATGTTGCTACAGCAGAATGTTCTCCATGTTGCTGGAGGACGTTGTTGCAGCAGAACGTTCACCATGTTGCTGCAGCAGAACGTTCTCCATGGGGCTGGAGGATCTTTCTATAGCAGAATGTTCTCCATGTTGCTGGAGGATGTTGCTGATGCAGAACGTTGTCCATGGTGCTGGAGGATGTTGCTGCAGCAGAACGTTCTCCATGGTGCTGGAGGACGCAGCTGAAGCAGAACGTTCACAATGTTGCTGCAGCAGAACGTTCTCCATGGTGCTGGAGGACGGAGTTGCAGCAGAACGTTCTCCATGTTGCTGGAGGATGTTGCTGCAGCAGAACGTTCTTCATGTTGCTGGAGTATGTTGATGCAGCAGAACGTTCTCCATGGCTCATGCTTGAGGATGTTGCTGCAGCAGAACGTTCTCCATGGTGCTGGAGGACGAAGCTGCAGCAGAACGTTCTCCACGGGTCATGCTTGAGGACGTTTCTGCAGCAGAACGTTCACCATGTTGCTGCAGCAGAACGTTCTCCATGTTACTGGAGGATGTTGCTTCAGCAGAACGTTCACCATGTTGCTGCAGCAGAACGTTCTCCATGTTGTTGCAGCAGATCGTTCTCCATGTTGTGACAGCAAAACGTTCTCCACGGCTCATGCTGGAGGATGTTGCTGCAGCAGAACATTCTCCATGTTGCTGGAGGACGTTGCTGATGCAGAACATTCTCCATGTTGCTACAGCAGAATGTTCTCCATGTTGCTGGAGGACGTTGTTGCAGCAGAACGTTCACCATGTTGCTGCAGCAGAACGTTCTCCATGGGGCTGGAGGATCTTTCTGTAGCAGAATGTTCTCCATGTTGCTGGAGGATGTTGCTGATGCAGAACGTTGTCCATGGTGCTGGAGGATGTTGCTGCAGCAGAACGTTCTCCATGGTGCTGGAGGACGCAGCTGAAGCAGAACGTTCACAATGTTGCTGCAGCAGAACGTTCTCCATGGTGCTGGAGGACGGAGTTGCAGCAGAATGTTCTCCATGGTGCTGGAGGATGTTGTTGCAGCAGAACGTTCACCATGTTGCTGCAGCAGAACATTCACCATGTTGCTGCAGCAGAACGTTCTCCATGGTCCTGGAGGACGTTGCTGACGCAGAACGTTCTCCATGTTGCTGGAGGATGTTCCTGCAGCAGAACATTGTCCATGGTGCTGGAGGATGTTGCTGAAGCGGAACGTTCTCCATTTTGCTGCAGCAGAACATTCTCCATGTTGCGGCAGCAGAACGTTGTCCATGGTGCTGGAGGACGTTGCTGACGCAGAACGTTCTCCATGTTGCTGGAGGATGTTGCGGCAGCAGAACGTTCTCCATGGTGCTGGAGGATGTTGCTGAAGTGGAACGTTCTCCATTTTGCTGCAGCAAAATGTTCTGCATGTTGCTGCAGCAGAACATTCTCCATGGTGCTGCAGCAGAACGTTCTCCATGTTACTGGAGGATGTTGCTGCAGCAGAACGTTCACCATGTTGCTGCAGCAGAACGTTCTCCATGGATCTGGAGGATGGTGCTGCAACAGAACGTTCTCCATGTTGCTGCAGCAGAACATTCTCTATGTTACTGGAGGATGTTGCTGATGCAGAACGTTCTCCACTGCTCATTATGGAGGATGTTGCTGCAGTACAATGTTCTCCATGTTATTGTAGGGTGTTTTTGCAGCAGAACGTTCTCTATGTTACTGGAGGAATGTTGCTGCAGCAAAACGTTCTCCATGTTGCTGGAGCATGTTGCTGAAGCAGAACGTTCTCCATGTTGCTGGAGCATGTTGCTGCAGCAGAACGTTCTCCATGGTGCTGGAGGATGTTGCTGCATCAGAATGTTCTCTATGGTGCTGGAGGATGTAGCTGCAGCAGAACGTTCTACATGATGCTGGAGTATGTTGGTGCAGCAGAACGTTCTCCACTGTGCTGGAGGATGTTGCTTTAGCCGAATGTTCTCCATGGTGCTGCTGGATGTAGCTGCAGCGGAACGTTCTCCTTGGTTCTGGAGGATGTTGCTGCAGCATAATGTTTTCCATGGTCATGGAGCATGTTGCTGCAGCAGAATGTTCTCCATGGTGCTCGAGCATGTAACTGCAGCAGAACATTCACCATGTTACTGGAGGAAGGTTGCTGCAGCAGAACGTTCTCCACGGCTCATGCCTGAGGATGTTGCTGCAGCACAACGTTCTCCATGGTGCTGGAGGACGGAACTGCAGCAGAACGTTCTCCACGGCTCATGCTCGAGGACATTTCTGCAGCAGAACCTTCACAATTTTGCTGCAGCAGAACGTTCACCATGTTATTGGAGGAAGGTTGCTGCAGCAGAACGTTCTCCATGGTGCTGGAGGATCTTTCTGTAGCAGAATGTTCTCCATGTTGCTGCAGCAGAACGTTCTCCATGTTGCTGGAGTATGTTGCTGATGCAGAACGTTCTCCACGGCTCATGATGGAGGAAGTTACCGCAGCAGAATGTTCTCCATGTTACTGGAGGATGCTGCTGATGCAGAACGTTCTCCATGGTGCTGGAGGATCTTTCTGTAGCAGAATGTTCTCCATGGTGCTGCAGCAGAACGTTCTCCATGGTGCTGGAGGATGTTGCAGATTTAGAACGTTCTCCACATTTCATGCTGGAGGACATAGTTGCAGCAGAACGTTCTCCACGGCTCATGCCTGAGGACGTTGCTGCAGCAGAACGTTCTCCATGGTGCTGCAGCAGAACGTTCTCCATGGTGCTGGAGGACATTGCTGCAGCAGAACGTTCTCCATGGTGCTGACGCAGAACGTTCTCCATGGTGCTGGAGGACATTGCTGCAGCACAACGTTCTCCATGGTGCTGCAGCAGAACGTTCTCATGGTGCTGGAGGATGCTGCAGATTTAGAACGTTCTCCACATTTCATGCTGGAGGACATAGTTGCAGCAGAACGTTCTCCACGGCTCATGCCTGAGGACGTTGCTGCAGCAGAACGTTCTCCATGGTGCTGCAGCAGAACGTTCTCCATGGTGCTGGAGGACGGAGTTGCAGCAGAATGTTCTCCATGGTGCTGGAGGATGTTGCTGCAGCAGAACGTTCACCATGTTGCTGCAGCAGAACATTCACCATGTTGCTGCAGCAGAACATTCTCCATGGTCCTGGAGGACGTTGCTGACGCAGAACGTTCTCCATGTTGCTGGAGGATGTTCCTGCAGCAGAACGTTCACCATGTTGCTGCAGCAGAACGTTCTCCATGGATCTGGAGGATGGTGCTGCAACAGAACTTTCTCCATGTTGCTGCAGCAGAACATTCTCTATGTTACTGGAGGATGTTGCTGATGCAGAACGTTCTCCACGGCTCATTATGGAGGATGTTGCTGCAGTACAATGTTCTCCATGTTATTGTAGGGTGTTTTTGCAGCAGAACGTTCTCTATGTTACTGGAGGAATGTTGCTGCAGCAAAACGTTCTCCATGTTGCTGGAGCATGTTGCTGAAGCAGAACGTTCTCCATGTTGCTGGAGCATGTTGCTGCAGCAGAACGTTCTCCATGGTGCTGGAGGATGTTGCTGCATCAGAATGTTCTCTATGGTGCTGGAGGATGTAGCTGCAGCAGAACGTTCTACATGATGCTGGAGTATGTTGGTGCAGCAGAACGTTCTCCACTGTGCTGGAGGATGTTGCTTTAGCCGAACGTTCTCCATGGTGCTGCTGGATGTAGCTGCAGCGGAACGTTCTCCTTGGTTCTGGAGGATGTTGCTGCAGCATAATGTTTTCCATGGTCATGGAGCATGTTGCTGCAGCAGAATGTTCTCCATGGTGCTCGAGCATGTAACTGCAGCAGAACATTCACCATGTTACTGGAGGAAGGTTGCTGCAGCAGAACGTTCTCCACGGCTCATGCCTGAGGATGTTGCTGCAGCACAACGTTCTCCATGGTGCTGGAGGACGGAACTGCAGCAGAACGTTCTCCACGGCTCATGCTCGAGGACATTTCTGCAGCAGAACCTTCACAATTTTGCTGCAGCAGAACGTTCACCATGTTATTGGAGGAAGGTTGCTGCAGCAGAACGTTCTCCATGGTGCTGGAGGATCTTTCTGTAGCAGAATGTTCTCCATGTTGCTGCAGCAGAACGTTCTCCATGTTGCTGGAGTATGTTGCTGATGCAGAACGTTCTCCACGGCTCATGATGGAGGAAGTTACCGCAGCAGAACGTTCTCCATGTTACTGGAGGATGCTGCTGATGCAGAACGTTCTCCATGGTGCTGGAGGATCTTTCTGTAGCAGAATGTTCTCCATGGTGCTGCAGCAGAACGTTCTCCATGGTGCTGGAGGATGTTGCAGATTTAGAACGTTCTCCACATTTCATGCTGGAGGACATAGTTGCAGCAGAACGTTCTCCACGGCTCATGCCTGAGGACGTTGCTGCAGCAGAACGTTCTCCATGGTGCTGCAGCAGAACGTTCTCCATGGTGCTGGAGGACATTGCTGCAGCAGAACGTTCTCCATGGTGCTGACGCAGAACGTTCTCCATGGTGCTGGAGGACATTGCTGCAGCAGAACGTTCTCCATGGTGCTGCAGCAGAACGTTCTCCATGGTGCTGGAGGATGTTGCAGATTTAGAACGTTCTCCACATTTCATGCTGGAGGACATAGTTGCAGCAGAACGTTCTCCACGGCTCATGCCTGAGGACGTTGCTGCAGCAGAACGTTCTCCATGGTGCTGCAGCAGAACGTTCTCCATGGTGCTGGAGGACATTGCTGCAGCAGAACGTTCTCCATGGTGCTGCAGCAGAACGTTCTCCATAGTGCTGGAGGATAGAGACGCTAATATTGCTGTTCTCTGGTAAATGCCAATGGCCCTGCAGGGTGGTGGGCTGTAAGAACAGCTCCCCCTGGTGGACGAGGTTCCTCATAGCACCCTGGTGAAGTGTGTTTCTGACAGTTTGAGCAGGAACATCACATCAGTGTCCTGCTGGAGGTTCTGCAGCTCTTGCAGCTCCTCCTGCTCCTTCTTGCACAAAGGAGGAGGGAGCTGTCCTGCTTGTTGTCCTCCTACCCCCCCTCCATGTCTCCTGGTGTCCTGGTGTGTCCTCCTACCCCCCCTCCATGTCTCCTGGTGTCCTGGTGTGTCCTCCTACCCCCCCTCCATGTCTCCTGGTGTCCTGGTGTGTCCTCCTACCCCCCCTCCATGTCTCCTGGTGTCCTGGTGTGTCCTCCTACCCCCCCTCCATGTCTCCTGGTGTCCTGGTGTGTCCTCCATGCTCTGGACACTGTCCAGGGAGACTCATTGAGGTTCCATCTTTTGTTGGTCGTCTCATCCCCCTCTCCTCCTCCTGCTCCCCCTCTCCTCCTCCTCCCCCTCTCCTCCTCCTGCTCCCCCTCTCCTCCCCCTCTCCTCCTCCTGCTCCCCCTCTCCTCCTCCTGCTCCTCCTCCTCCTGCTCCTCCAGGACTGAAACACTAACAAGGTTCTAAAGTGAGCAGGAACCAGGAGAACGTCTTCATGGTTTGTGGTCACCAAGTGCAGAACGTCTCCTTTACAGCAGTCGTCTTGATCATCGCCGGTCATTTCCACATGTTGTGTTTGATTGAACAACAACATCGCCGGTCATTTCCACATGTTGTGTTTGATTGAACAACAACATCGCCTGTCATTTCCACATGTTGTGTTTGATTGAACAACAACATCGCCGGTCATTTCCACATGTTGTGTTTGATTGAACAACAACATCGCCTGTCATTTCCACATGTTGTGTTTGATTGAACAACATCACCGCCTGTCATTTCCACATGTTGTGTTTGATTGAACAACAACATCGCCGGTCATTTCCACATGTTGTGTTTGATTGAACAACAACATCGCCTGTCATTTCCACATGTTGTGTTTGATTGAACAACAACATCGCCTGTCATTTCCACATGTTGTGTTTGATTGAACAACAACATCGCCGGTCATTTCCACATGTTGTGTTTGATTGAACAACAACATCGCCTGTCATTTCCACATGTTGTGTTTGATTGAACAACAACATCGCCTGTCATTTCCACATGTTGTGTTTGATTGAACAACAACATCGCCTGTCATTTCCACATGTTGTGTTTGATTGAACAACAACATCGCCTGTCATTTCCACATGTTGTGTTTGATTGAACAACAACATCGCCTGTCATTTCCACATGTTGTGTTTGATTGAACAACAACATCGCCTGTCATTTCCACATGTTGTGTTTGATTGAACAACAACATCGCCTGTCATTTCCACATGTTGTGTTTGATTGAACAACAACATCGCCTGTCATTTCCACATGTTGTGTTTGATTGAACAACAACATCGCCTGTCATTTCCACATGTTGTGTTTGATTGAACAACAACATCGCCGGTCATTTCCACATGTTGTGTTTGATTGAACAACAACATCGCCTGTCATTTCCACATATTGTGTTTGATTGAACAACAACATCGCCTGTCATTTCCACATGTTGTGTTTGATTGAACAACAACCGGTGAAAGTGATTGACAGTGAGTGTAGTTTCACACCAGTGTGATGTACTGGGAGTGACGTTGTGTTGTTTGCGGGTTCCTGGAGCTTTTGGAACAGTGTATTTTGCATAATATTTTGGGGTAAAGCATGAGAATATTTGCAAACATTTTAATTTTATTTTATCTCTAAAACCAGTCATATTACAGGTTGTGGATGTCATTTTGAATAACTAATAATAATAATCAACAAGAGGAAATCAAGGACACAACTACTTGTCAATGTTCAAAAACAAACACTTTGATCTTATAGCACTATAGCTATTGGACAGTAAAAGATGTGAAATGAAGTCTGGATCTGTACAAATCTGACAAGCTTCTTCATAATCTGGTTTTTGTTTGCAGTTTCCAACTGATTTTGTCTTGTTTTTAAATGTAATGTTCATTGTGGCCTCACATCAACACAGCTGAGAAATAGGGAAGGGAACCCTGCAGCACAAATAAGGAAACAAAGAGGTCCCAAACTGCCTTGCCAGAAGAGACGGTGGGGAGTTATTGAGATAAACTCTACAGACCCATACCGTCGCATGGATTGGCTGTAAATATTTGTATTTAGTTATGATGAGTGGTACTGGTGAGATGGTTTGGAAAAAAGTAAGATCAAATCACCTTAATTTAGACAAAAGGATGGTTTTACTTTTTCAAGAGAAAAAATTATGAAAACCTTGTAAAGAGGCTGTAGAGAAGCTGTAGAGAGGCTGTAGAGGAGCTGTAGAGGAGCTGTAGAGGAGCTGTAGAGGAGCTGTAGAGGAGCTGTAGAGGAGCTGTAGAGAGGCTGTAGAGGAGCTGTAGAGAGGCTGTAGAGGGGCTGTAGAGAGGCTGTAGAGAGGCTGTAGAGAGGCTGTAGAGAGGCTGTAGAGAGGCTGTAGAGGAGCTGTAGAGAGGCTGTAGAGGAGCTGTAGAGAGGCTGTAGAGGAACTGTAGAGGAGCTGTAGAGAGGCTGTAGAGAGGCTGTAGAGAGGCTGTAGAGGAACTGTAGAGGAGCTGTAGAGGGGCTGTAGAGGAGCTGTAGAGGGGCTGTAGAGAGGCTGTAGAGAGGCTGTAGAGAGGCTGTAGAGAGGCTGTAGAGGAACTGTAGAGGAGCTGTAGAGGGGCTGTAGAGGAGCTGTAGAGGGGCTGTAGAGAGGCTGTAGAGAGGCTGTAGAGAGGCTGTAGAGGAGCTGTAGAGAGGCTGTAGAGAGGCTGTAGAGGAGCTGTAGAGGAGCTGTAGAGAGGCTGTAGAGAGGCTGTAGAGAGGCTGTAGAGGACCTGTAGAGAGGCTGTAGAGAGGCTGTAGAGAGGCTGTAGAGGACCTGTAGAGAGGCTGTAGAGAGGCTGTAGAGGAGCTGTAGAGGAGCTGTAGAGGGGCTGTAGAGGAGCTGTAGAGAGGCTGTAGAGGAGCTGTAGAGAGGCTGTAGAGAGGCTGTAGAGGAGCTGTAGAGAGGCTGTAGAGGAGCTGTAGAGGAGCTGTAGAGGAGCTGTAGAGGAGCTGTAGAGGGGCTGTAGAGGAGCTGTAGAGAGGCTGTAGAGGAGCTGTAGAGAGGCTGTAGAGAGGCTGTAGAGGAGCTGTAGAGAGGCTGTAGAGAGGCTGTAGAGGAGCTGTAGAGAGGCTGTAGAGGAGCTGTAGAGGAGCTGTAGAGGAGCTGTAGAGGAGCTGTAGAGGGGCTGTAGAGGAGCTGTAGAGGAGCTGTAGAGAGGCTGTAGAGAGGCTGTAGAGAGGCTGTAGAGGAGCTGTAGAGAGGCTGTAGAGAGGCTGTAGAGGAGCTGTAGAGGAGCTGTAGAGAGGCTGTAGAGGGGCTGTAGAGAGGCTGTAGAGAGGCTGTAGAGGAGCTGTAGAGAGGCTGTAGAGGAGCTGTAGAGAGGCTGTAGAGGAGCTGTAGAGGAGCTGTAGAGGAGCTGTAAAGGGGCTGTAGAGGAGCTGTAGAGGAGCTGTAGAGGGGCTGTAGAGGAGCTGTAGAGAGGCTGTAGAGGAGCTGTAGAGAGGCTGTAGAGAGGCTGTAGAGGAGCTGTAGAGAGGCTGTAGAGGAGCTGTAGAGGGGCTGTAGAGAGGCTGTAGAGACGCTGTAGAGGAGCTGTAGAGAGGCTGTAGAGGAGCTGTAGAGGAGCTGTAGAGGAGCTGTAGAGGAGCTGTAGAGGAGCTGTAGAGGAGCTGTAGAGGGGCTGTAGAGGAGCTGTAGAGGAGCTGTAGAGGAGCTGTAGAGGGGCTGTAGAGGAGCTGTAGAGAGGCTGTAGAGGGGCTGTAGAGAGGCTGTAGAGAGGCTGTAGAGGGGCTGTAGAGGAGCTGTAGAGGAGCTGTAGAGGGGCTGTAGAGGAGCTGTAGAGAGGCTGTAGAGAGGCTGTAGAGGAGCTGTAGAGGGGCTGTAGAGGAGCTGTAGAGGAGCTGTAGAGGAGCTGTAGAGAGGCTGTAGAGAGGCTGTAGAGGAGCTGTAGAGAGGCTGTAGAGGAGCTGTAGAGGGGCTGTAGAGGAGCTGTAGAGAGGCTGTAGAGAGGCTGTAGAGGAGCTGTAGAGGAGCTGTAGAGGAGCTGTAGAGGGGCTGTAGAGGAGCTGTAGAGAGGCTGTAGAGGAGCTGTAGAGGAGCTGTAGAGGGGCTGTAGAGGAGCTGTAGAGAGGCTGTAGAGGAGCTGTAGAGAGGCTGTAGAGAGGCTGTAGAGGAGCTGTAGAGGAGCTGTAGAGAGGCTGTAGAGGAGCTGTAGAGGGGCTGTAGAGAGGCTGTAGAGACGCTGTAGAGGAGCTGTAGAGAGGCTGTAGAGGAGGTGTAGAGGAGCTGTAGAGGAGCTGTAGAGGAGCTGTAGAGGAGCTGTAGAGGGGCTGTAGAGGAGCTGTAGAGAGGCTGTAGAGGGGCTGTAGAGAGGCTGTAGAGGGGCTGTAGAGGAGCTGTAGAGGAGCTGTAGAGGGGCTGTAGAGGAGCTGTAGAGAGGCTGTAGAGAGGCTGTAGAGGAGCTGTAGAGAGGCTGTAGAGAGGCTGTAGAGAGGCTGTAGAGAGGCTGTAGAGAGGCTGTAGAGGGGCTGTAGAGAGGCTGTAGAGGGGCTGTAGAGAGGCTGTAGAGAGGCTGTAGAGGAGCTGTAGAGAGGCTGTAGAGAGGCTGTAGAGAGGCTGTAGAGAGGCTGTAGAGAGGCTGTAGAGGGGCTGTAGAGAGGCTGTAGAGGGGCTGTAGAGAGGCTGTAGAGAGGCTGTAGAGGAGCTGTAGAGAGGCTGTAGAGAGGCTGTAGAGAGGCTGTAGAGAGGCTGTAGAGAGGCTGTAGAGGGGCTGTAGAGAGGCTGTAGAGGGGCTGTAGAGGGGCTGTAGAGAGGCTGTAGAGGGGCTGTAGAGAGGCTGTAGAGAGGCTGTAGAGAGGCTGTAGAGAGGCTGTAGAGAGGCTGTAGAGAGGCTGTAGAGAGGCTGTAGAGGGGCTGTAGAGAGGCTGTAGAGGAGCTGTAGAGAGGCTGTAGAGGGGCTGTAGAGAGGCTGTAGAGAGGCTGTAGAGAGGCTGTAGAGGGGCTGTAGAGAGGCTGTAGAGGGGCTGTAGAGAGGCTGTAGAGAGGCTGTAGAGAGGCTGTAGAGAGGCTGTAGAGAGGCTGTAGAGAGGCTGTAGACGGTGCCTTCACACCGTCGTATTGATCAAGGTCAAGGCCTTGCAGTGGTCTGGGGGGCAGGAGGGTGGAGCTGAACCACAGTGAGGGTGGAGGTGAACAATAGTGAGGGTAGAGGTG
>NC_137654.1:2609548-2639548 GCF_963422515.1 Blennius ocellaris
AGAGAGGGAAGGTGACGGGGTGGTGGAGAGAGAGAAGGTGACGGGGTGGTGGAGAGGGAGAAGGTGACGGGGTGGTGGAGAGGGAGAAGGTGACGGGGTGGTGGAGAGGGAGAAGGTGACGGGGTGGTGGAGAGAGGGAAGGTGACGGGGTGGTGGAGAGAGAGAAGGTGACGGGGTGGTGGAGAGGGAGAAGGTGACGGGGTGGTGGAGAGGGAGAAGGTGACGGGGTGGTGGAGAGAGGGAAGGTGACGGGGTGGTGGAGAGAGGGAAGGTGACGGGGTGGTGGAGAGAGAGAAGGTGACGGGGTGGTGGAGAGGGAGAAGGTGACGGGGTGGTGGAGAGGGAGAAGGTGACGGGGTGGTGGAGAGGGAGAAGGTGACGGGGTGGTGGAGAGAGGGAAGGTGACGGGGTGGTGGAGAGAGAGAAGGTGACGGGGTGGTGGAGAGGGAGAAGGTGACGGGGTGGTGGAGAGGGAGAAGGTGACGGGGTGGTGGAGAGAGGGAAGGTGACGGGGTGGTGGAGAGAGGGAAGGTGACGGGGTGGTGGAGAGAGAGAAGGTGACGGGGTGGTGGAGAGGGAGAAGGTGACGGGGTGGTGGAGAGGGAGAAGGTGACGGGGTGGTGGAGAGGGAGAAGGTGACGGGGTGGTGGAGAGGGAGAAGGTGACGGGGTGGTGGAGAGAGAGAAGGTGACGGGGTGGTGGAGAGAGAGAAGGTGACGGGGTGGTGGAGAGGGAGAAGGTGACGGGGTGGTGGAGAGAGGGAAGGTGACGGGGTGGTGGAGAGAGAGAAGGTGACGGGGTGGTGGAGAGGGAGAAGGTGACGGGGTGGTGGAGAGGGAGAAGGTGACGGGGTGGTGGAGAGAGAGAAGGTGACGGGGTGGTGGAGAGAGGGAAGGTGACGGGGTGGTGGAGAGAGAGAAGGTGACGGGGTGGTGGAGAGAGAGAAGGTGACGGGGTGGTGGAGAGAGAGAAGGTGACGGGGTGGTGGAGAGGGAGAAGGTGACGGGGTGGTGGAGAGAGGGAAGGTGACGGGGTGGTGGAGAGAGAGAAGGTGACGGGGTGGTGGAGAGGGAGAAGGTGACGGGGTGGTGGAGAGAGGGAAGGTGACGGGGTGGTGGAGAGAGGGAAGGTGACGGGGTGGTGGAGAGGGAGAAGGTGACGGGGTGGTGGAGAGAGGGAAGGTGACGGGGTGGTGGAGAGAGGGAAGGTGACGGGGTGGTGGAGAGAGAGAAGGTGACGGGGTGGTGGAGAGGGAGAAGGTGACGGGGTGGTGGAGAGGGAGAAGGTGACGGGGTGGTGGAGAGGGAGAAGGTGACGGGGTGGTGGAGAGAGGGAAGGTGACGGGGTGGTGGAGAGAGGGAAGGTGACGGGGTGGTGGAGAGAGAGAAGGTGACGGGGTGGTGGAGAGGGAGAAGGTGACGGGGTGGTGGAGAGGGAGAAGGTGACGGGGTGGTGGAGAGGGAGAAGGTGACGGGGTGGTGGAGAGAGGGAAGGTGACGGGGTGGTGGAGAGAGAGAAGGTGACGGGGTGGTGGAGAGGGAGAAGGTGACGGGGTGGTGGAGAGGGAGAAGGTGACGGGGTGGTGGAGAGAGGGAAGGTGACGGGGTGGTGGAGAGAGGGAAGGTGACGGGGTGGTGGAGAGAGAGAAGGTGACGGGGTGGTGGAGAGAGAGAAGGTGACGGGGTGGTGGAGAGAGGGAAGGTGACGGGGTGGTGGAGAGAGAGAAGGTGACGGGGTGGTGGAGAGAGGGAAGGTGACGGGGTGGTGGAGAGAGAGAAGGTGACGGGGTGGTGGAGAGAGAGAAGGTGACGGGGTGGTGGAGAGAGAGAAGGTGACGGGGTGGTGGAGAGGGAGAAGGTGACGGGGTGGTGGAGAGAGGGAAGGTGACGGGGTGGTGGAGAGAGAGAAGGTGACGGGGTGGTGGAGAGAGGGAAGGTGACGGGGTGGTGGAGAGAGGGAAGGTGACGGGGTGGTGGAGAGAGGGAAGGTGACGGGGTGGTGGAGAGAGGGAAGGTGACGGGGTGGTGGAGAGAGAGAAGGTGACGGGGTGGTGGAGAGAGAGAAGGTGACGGGGTGGTGGAGAGGGAGAAGGTGACGGGGTGGTGGAGAGGGAGAAGGTGACGGGGTGGTGGAGAGGGAGAAGGTGACGGGGTGGTGGAGAGGGAGAAGGTGACGGGGTGGTGGAGAGAGGGAAGGTGACGGGGTGGTGGAGAGAGGGAAGGTGACGGGGTGGTGGAGAGAGAGAAGGTGACGGGGTGGTGGAGAGGGAGAAGGTGACGGGGTGGTGGAGAGGGAGAAGGTGACGGGGTGGTGGAGAGAGGGAAGGTGACGGGGTGGTGGAGAGAGAGAAGGTGACGGGGTGGTAGAGAGAGAGAAGGTGACGGGGTGGTGGAGAGAGAGAAGGTGACGGGGTGGTGGAGAGGGAGAAGGTGACGGGGTGGTGGAGAGGGAGAAGGTGACGGGGTGGTGGAGAGGGAGAAGGTGACGGGGTGGTGGAGAGGGAGAAGGTGACGGGGTGGTGGAGAGGGAGAAGGTGACGGGGTGGTGGAGAGGGAGAAGGTGACGGGGTGGTGGAGAGAGAGAAGGTGACGGGGTGGTGGAGAGAGAGAAGGTGACGGGGTGGTGGAGAGAGAGAAGGTGACGGGGTGGTGGAGAGGGAGAAGGTGACGGGGTGGTGGAGAGAGGGAAGGTGACGGGGTGGTGGAGAGAGAGAAGGTGACGGGGTGGTGGAGAGAGGGAAGGTGACGGGGTGGTGGAGAGAGGGAAGGTGACGGGGTGGTGGAGAGAGTCCAGGGGGAGGGAACGGACATGGAGGCTCTCTGGTTGTGAAGCAGCTTGATGGTCCAGATCCTGGTCTGGACCATCAAGCTGCTTGAGAAGAGCTGGTCTGAACACAGAAAGTGTGTTTTCAGTGACGTTTGGACGTTCCAGCACAGCGTTAGCGTTAGCATGTTGGAGGAGATGTGGTGGTGGCGTGTGGAGCCCTATGCTGCTGAAGCGGGGCTTTGTGGAGCCACGCACCGACTTTCATGGCTCGGTCACAAAGATGGATTAAGTGAAACCAATCGGCACTGCGTGGTGAATGGGGGGCGCTACTTTATGTTCCCCACACAGACTCTTTTCTCTTTGGGCATTTGTAAATGTGAGCCTGATCTAACTGATTCAGAGCAAAACAAGCGAGCAGCCCATCACATGATGGTGAGTGTATGTCAGCGGAGGACACGTCCCACCATCACTCACATCCTGCCGGGACCTCATCAGGCGGTCCGGCTCAGACAGAACCAGGGACGCCAGACCAGCAGAAACACTGAAATCAGTCTGAGCACAACTAATGAACAACTGAGAATCTGTTCTGAAACGCTGTCTTCCATATCGATTCTCATGTTTCAATCCTGTTCCATCTCCTAATTCCACTGAAACGGGGAACTGAAGGGAACATCGTCCTCTTCAGAGCACCAGCCTGTCTGGACCACCTGCTTTATGGTCCAACTGAACAATTTTAAAAACCTCTTGCTTTTGACTGTGATGGATGGTTGAAGGTCGTTTTAAACACATTTGTTCCATTTGATTGGAGTTTGTTCTCTTTTCACTGGAATAGTTGCCCTAAATGTTGCTGGTTCAATCTCTTGAGGATGACATTCCTGAGACCTTCATCAAAGTCTCCAGGTCTCTCAGAACCTCGTCCCACCTTTGGGCTGAAAATCAACAATTGTGCATGTTGAAAGAAAGACAAGTGTTAATCCCTCCACCTGTTTCTCAGACCTGAGAGGACGGAGGAGTGAATGTTCTGATATGAACTTCTGATATGAACATCTGAAATGATAGGGTTTATTATGGAAACTGACTGATTCACATCCAACCTCTTGAAAAGACCGAGACGCGTCTCCTGGTGTTGGAAGCTCAAGGCTGAAGAACCAGGCTGGACCTGGACTGGACTGTCTCCTGGTGTTGGAAGCTCAAGGCTGAAGAACCAGGCTGGACCTGGACTGGACTGTCTCCTGGTGTTGGAAGCTCAAGGCTGAAGAACCAGGCTGGACCTGGACTGGACTGTCTCCTGGTGTTGGAAGCTCAAGGCTGAAGAACCAGGCTGGACCTGGACTGGACTGTCTCCTGGTGCTGGAAGCTCAAGGCTGAAGAACCAGGCTGGACCTGGACTGGACTGTCTCCTGGTGTTGGAAGCTCAAGGCTGAAGAACCAGGCTGGACCTGGACTGGACTGTCTCCTGGTGCTGGAAGCTCAAGGCTGAAGAACCAGGCTGGACCTGGACTGGACTGTCTCCTGGTGCTGGAAGCTCAAGGCTGAAGAACCAGGCTGGACCTGGACTGGACTGGCCTCAGGGTTCCCCAGAGAGAGGAGAATGCTCATTGCTCCGTCTGCTTCTCCACCTTCACCTCCTTCCTTCTGGACAAGAATCAAGACTCTCCTCTGACGTCCTCATCAACATGTCTTAGTCTCATCTCCCTCTCCGGCACTGCTCTTCCTCATTCTCCTGCTCATCGTCTTCCTCTTCTCACAGCAGTCACCTGTCTGCTTCTCCTCCTTCAGTCTTCATCCCCTCATACATCTCATCTCACGTTGCTCCACGTTTCACAGCAATACATCGTCCTCCTCCCTCTTCCTCTCCGACGTCGCTCACTTCTTCGTGTAATGCTCTCGTCCTTCCGAAACTACACACCGTCTTCATTTCACATCTTCCACAGCTCAAGGTCAGATGTCCCACAGTCACTTTATCCATCCTGGAGGAAAGACTTTGAATTCCAAAGTAGACTTTTGCATGAACAATAATATTAAAACAAGATTGTCACATAAGTAAAAAGGATTCTACATTCTTCAGTAATACTGTTGGTTACGATTTTACATAAAACAGAACTGATGTCATGAACAATATTCACTTTATTGCAGTAATTAACAAGTTCAGTATGTCAATTTTACCGGTTTGGAGGACTGTGTGTGTGTGTGTGTGTGTGTGTGTGTGTGTGTGTGTGTGTGTGTGTGTGTGTGTGTGTGTGTGTGTGTGTGTGTGTGTGTGTGTGTGTGTGTAGCCACCACTGCTCTGGAGCAGACTGATGTAGGAGAGGCTGCTAATCTGCAACATTCACCCTCTGACCACCACCAACCACTCTCTCTCTCACTCTCTCACCCTCTGACCACCACCAACCACTCACTCTCTCACTCTCTCACCCTCTGACCACCACCAACCACTCACTCTCTCACTCTCTCACCCTCTGACCACCACCAACCACTCACTCTCTCACTCTCTCACCCTCTGACCACCACCAACCACTCACTCTCTCACTCTCTCACCCTCTGACCACCACCAACCACTCACTCTCTCACTCTCTCACCCTCTGACCACCACCAACCACTCACTCTCTCACTCTCTCACTCTCTCACCCTCTGACCACCACCAACCACTCACTCTCTCACTCTCTCACCCTCTGACCACCACCAACCACTCACTCTCTCACTCTCTCACCCTCTGACCACCACCAACCACTCACTCTCTCACTCTCTCACCCTCTGACCACCACCAACCACTCATTCTCTCACTCTCTCACCCTCTGACCACCACCAACCACTCACTCTCTCACTCTCTCACCCTCTGACCACCACCAACCACTCACTCTCTCACTCTCTCACCCTCTGACCACCACCAACCACTCACTCTCACTCTCTCACCCTCTGACCACCACCAACCACTCACTCTCTCACTCTCTCACCCTCTGACCACCACCAACCACTCACTCTCACTCTCTCACCCTCTGACCACCACCAACCACTCACTCTCTCACTCTCTCACCCTCTGACCACCACCAACCACTCACTCTCTCACTCTCTCACCCTCTGACCACCACCAACCACTCTCTCTCTCACTACATTCACCCTCTGACCGCCACCAACCACTCTCTCTCTCACTCTCTCACCCTCTGACCACCACCAACCACTCACTCTCTCACTCTCTCACCCTCTGACCACCACCAACCACTCACTCTCTCACTCTCTCACCCTCTGACCAACACCAACCACTCTCTCTCTCACTACATTCACCCTCTGACCACCACCAACCACTCACTCTCTCACTCTCTCACCCTCTGACCACCACCAACCACTCACTCTCTCACTCTCTCACCCTCTGACCACCACCAACCACTCTCTCTCTCACTACATTCACCCTCTGACCACCACCAACCACTCTCTCTCTCACTACATTCACCCTCTGACCACCACCATCCACTCTCTCCCTCACTACATTCACCCTCTGACCAACACCAGCCACTCTCTCTCTCTCACTACATTCACCCTCTGACCACCACCAACTACTCACTCTCTCACCCTCTGACCACCACCAACCACTCTCTCTCACTACATTCACCCTCTGACCACCACCAACCACTCACTCTCTCACTCTCTCACCCTCTGACCACCACCAACCACTCACTCTCTCACTCTCTCACCTTCTGACCACCACCAACTACTCACTCTCTCACTCTCTCACCCTCTGACCACCACCAACCACTCACTCTCTCACTACATTCACCCTCTGACCACCACCAACCACTCTCTCTCTCACTACATTCACCCTCTGACCACCACCAACCACTCACTCTCTCACTCTCTCACCCTCTGACATCCACCAACCACTCACTCTCTCACTCTCTCACCCTCTGACCACCACCAACCACTCTCTCTCTCACTACATTCACCCTCTGACCACCACCAACCACTCACTCTCTCACTCTCTCACCCTCTGACCACCACCAACCACTCTCTCTCTCTCACTACATTCACCCTCTGACCACCACATCCACTCTCTCTCTCACTACATTCACCCTCTGACCAACACCAGCCACTCTCTCTCTCTCACTACATTCACCCTCTGACCACCACCAACCATTCTCTCTCTCACTCTCTCACCCTCTGACCACCACCAACTACACACTCTCTCACTCTCTCACCCTCTGACCACCACCAACCACTCACTCTCTCACTACATTCACCCTCTGACCACCACCAACCACTCTCTCTCTCTCACTACATTCACCCTCTGACCACCACCAACCACTCTCTCTCTCACTCTCTCACCCTCTGACCACCACCAACTACACACTCTCTCACTCTCTCACCCTCTGACCACCACCAACCACTCTCTCTCACTACATTCACCCTCTGACCACCACCAACCACTCACTCTCTCACTCTCTCACCCTCTGACCACCACCAACCACTCACTCTCTCACTCTCTCACCTTCTGACCACCACCAACTACTCACTCTCTCACTCTCTCACCCTCTGACCACCAGCAACCACTCACTCTCTCACTACATTCACCCTCTGACCACCACCAACCACTCTCTCTCTCACTACATCCACCCTCTGACCACCACCAACCACTCACTCTCTCACTACATTCACCCTCTGACCACCACCAAACACTCTCTCTCTCACTACATTCACCCTCTGACCACCACCAACCACTCTCTCTCTCTCTCACTACATTCACCCTCTGACCACCACCAACCACTCTCTCTCTCTCTCACTACATTCACCCTCTGACCATCACCAACCACTTACTCTCTCACTACATTCACCCTCTGACCACCACCAACCACTCTCTCTCTCACTACATTCACCCTCTGACCACCACCAACCACTCTTTCTCTCTCACTACATTCACCCTCTGACCACCACCAACCACTCTCTCTCTCTCACTACATTCACCCTCTGACCACCACCAACCACTCTCTCTCTCTCTCTCTCTCACTACATTCACCCTCTGACCACCACCAACCACTCTCTCTCACTACATTCACCCTCTGACCACCACCAACCACTCTCTCTCTCTCTCTCTCACTACATTCACCCTCTGACCACCACCAACCACTCACTCTCTCACTCTCTCACCCTCTGACCACCACCAACCACTCACTCTCTCACTCTCTCACTCTCTCACCCTCTGACCACCACCAACCACTCACTCTCTCACTCTCTCACCCTCTGACCACCACCAACCACTCACTCTCTCACTCTCTCACCCTCTGACCACCACCAACCACTCACTCTCTCACTCTCTCACCCTCTGACCACCACCAACCACTCATTCTCTCACTCTCTCACCCTCTGACCACCACCAACCACTCACTCTCTCACTCTCTCACCCTCTGACCACCACCAACCACTCACTCTCTCACTCTCTCACCCTCTGACCACCACCAACCACTCACTCTCACTCTCTCACCCTCTGACCACCACCAACCACTCACTCTCTCACTCTCTCACCCTCTGACCACCACCAACCACTCACTCTCACTCTCTCACCCTCTGACCACCACCAACCACTCACTCTCTCACTCTCTCACCCTCTGACCACCACCAACCACTCACTCTCTCACTCTCTCACCCTCTGACCACCACCAACCACTCTCTCTCTCACTACATTCACCCTCTGACCGCCACCAACCACTCTCTCTCTCACTCTCTCACCCTCTGACCACCACCAACCACTCACTCTCTCACTCTCTCACCCTCTGACCACCACCAACCACTCACTCTCTCACTCTCTCACCCTCTGACCAACACCAACCACTCTCTCTCTCACTACATTCACCCTCTGACCACCACCAACCACTCACTCTCTCACTCTCTCACCCTCTGACCACCACCAACCACTCACTCTCTCACTCTCTCACCCTCTGACCACCACCAACCACTCTCTCTCTCACTACATTCACCCTCTGACCACCACCAACCACTCTCTCTCTCACTACATTCACCCTCTGACCACCACCATCCACTCTCTCCCTCACTACATTCACCCTCTGACCAACACCAGCCACTCTCTCTCTCTCACTACATTCACCCTCTGACCACCACCAACTACTCACTCTCTCACCCTCTGACCACCACCAACCACTCTCTCTCACTACATTCACCCTCTGACCACCACCAACCACTCACTCTCTCACTCTCTCACCCTCTGACCACCACCAACCACTCACTCTCTCACTCTCTCACCTTCTGACCACCACCAACTACTCACTCTCTCACTCTCTCACCCTCTGACCACCACCAACCACTCACTCTCTCACTACATTCACCCTCTGACCACCACCAACCACTCTCTCTCTCACTACATTCACCCTCTGACCACCACCAACCACTCACTCTCTCACTCTCTCACCCTCTGACATCCACCAACCACTCACTCTCTCACTCTCTCACCCTCTGACCACCACCAACCACTCTCTCTCTCACTACATTCACCCTCTGACCACCACCAACCACTCACTCTCTCACTCTCTCACCCTCTGACCACCACCAACCACTCACTCTCTCACTCTCTCACCCTCTGACCACCACCAACCACTCACTCTCTCACTCTCTCACCCTCTGACCAACACCAACCACTCTCTCTCTCACTACATTCACCCTCTGACCACCACCAACCACTCACTCTCTCACTCTCTCACCCTCTGACCACCACCAACCACTCACTCTCTCACTCTCTCACCCTCTGACCACCACCAACCACTCTCTCTCTCACTACATTCACCCTCTGACCACCACCAACCACTCTCTCTCTCACTACATTCACCCTCTGACCACCACCATCCACTCTCTCCCTCACTACATTCACCCTCTGACCAACACCAGCCACTCTCTCTCTCTCACTACATTCACCCTCTGACCACCACCAACTACTCACTCTCTCACCCTCTGACCACCACCAACCACTCTCTCTCACTACATTCACCCTCTGACCACCACCAACCACTCACTCTCTCACTCTCTCACCCTCTGACCACCACCAACCACTCACTCTCTCACTCTCTCACCTTCTGACCACCACCAACTACTCACTCTCTCACTCTCTCACCCTCTGACCACCACCAACCACTCACTCTCTCACTACATTCACCCTCTGACCACCACCAACCACTCTCTCTCTCACTACATTCACCCTCTGACCACCACCAACCACTCACTCTCTCACTCTCTCACCCTCTGACATCCACCAACCACTCACTCTCTCACTCTCTCACCCTCTGACCACCACCAACCACTCTCTCTCTCACTACATTCACCCTCTGACCACCACCAACCACTCACTCTCTCACTCTCTCACCCTCTGACCACCACCAACCACTCTCTCTCTCTCACTACATTCACCCTCTGACCACCACATCCACTCTCTCTCTCACTACATTCACCCTCTGACCAACACCAGCCACTCTCTCTCTCTCACTACATTCACCCTCTGACCACCACCAACCATTCTCTCTCTCACTCTCTCACCCTCTGACCACCACCAACTACACACTCTCTCACTCTCTCACCCTCTGACCACCACCAACCACTCACTCTCTCACTACATTCACCCTCTGACCACCACCAACCACTCTCTCTCTCTCACTACATTCACCCTCTGACCACCACCAACCACTCTCTCTCTCACTCTCTCACCCTCTGACCACCACCAACTACACACTCTCTCACTCTCTCACCCTCTGACCACCACCAACCACTCTCTCTCACTACATTCACCCTCTGACCACCACCAACCACTCACTCTCTCACTCTCTCACCCTCTGACCACCACCAACCACTCACTCTCTCACTCTCTCACCTTCTGACCACCACCAACTACTCACTCTCTCACTCTCTCACCCTCTGACCACCAGCAACCACTCACTCTCTCACTACATTCACCCTCTGACCACCACCAACCACTCTCTCTCTCACTACATCCACCCTCTGACCACCACCAACCACTCACTCTCTCACTACATTCACCCTCTGACCACCACCAAACACTCTCTCTCTCACTACATTCACCCTCTGACCACCACCAACCACTCTCTCTCTCTCTCACTACATTCACCCTCTGACCACCACCAACCACTCTCTCTCTCTCTCACTACATTCACCCTCTGACCATCACCAACCACTTACTCTCTCACTACATTCACCCTCTGACCACCACCAACCACTCTCTCTCTCACTACATTCACCCTCTGACCACCACCAACCACTCTTTCTCTCTCACTACATTCACCCTCTGACCACCACCAACCACTCTCTCTCTCTCACTACATTCACCCTCTGACCACCACCAACCACTCTCTCTCTCTCTCTCTCTCACTACATTCACCCTCTGACCACCACCAACCACTCTCTCTCACTACATTCACCCTCTGACCACCACCAACCACTCTCTCTCTCTCTCTCTCACTACATTCACCCTCTGACCACCACCAACCACTCTCTCTCTCTCTCACTACATTCACCCTCTGACCACCACCAACCACTCACTCTCTCACTCTCTCACCATCTGACCACCACCAACCACTCACTCTCACTCTCTCACCCTCTGACCACCACCAACTACTCACTCTCTCACCCTCTGACCACCACCAACCACTCACTCTCTCACTACATTCACCCTCTGACCACCACCAACCACTCTCTCTCTCACTACATTCACCCTCTGACCACCACCAACCACTCTCTCTCTCTGTCTCTCTCTCACTACATTCACCCTCTGACCACCACCAACCACTCTCTCTCTCACTCTCTCACCCTCTGACCACCACCAACCACTCTCTCTCTCACTACATTCACCCTCTGACCACCACCAACCACTCTCTCTCTCTCACTTCATTCACCCTCTGACCACCACCAACCACTCTCTCTCACTACATTCACCCTCTGACCACCACCAACCACTCACTCTCTCACTACATTCACCCTCTGACCACCACCAACCACTCTCTCTCTCTCACTTCATTCACCCTCTGACCACCACCAACCACTCTCTCTCACTACATTCACCCTCTGACCACCACCAACCACTCTCTCTCTCTCTCTCTCTCTCACTACATTCACCCTCTGACCACCACCAACCACTCACTCTCTCACTCTCTCACCATCTGACCACCACCAACCACTCACTCTCTCATCCTCTGACCACCACCAACTACTCACTCTCTCACTCTCTCACCCTCTGACCACCACCAACCACTCTCTCTCTCACTACATTCACCCTCTGACCACCACCAACCACTCTCTCTCTCACTACATTCACCTTCTGACCACCACCAACCACTCTCTCACTACATTCACCCTCTGACCACCACCAACCACTCTCTCTCTCACTACATTCACCCTCTGACCACCACCATCCACTCTCTCTCTCACTACATTCACCCTCTGACCACCACCAACCACTCTCTCTCTCACTCTCTCACCCTCTGACCACCACCAACTACACACTCTCTCACTACATTCACCCTCTGACCACCACCAACCACTCACTCTCTCACTACATTCACCCTCTGACCACCACCAACCACTCTCTCTCTCACTACATTCACCCTCTGACCACCACCAACCACTCACTCTCTCACTCTCTCACCCTCTGACCGCCACCAACCACTCACTCACTACATTCACCCTCTGACCACCACCAACCACTCACTCTCTCTCTACATTCACCCTCTAACCACCACCAACCACTCACTCTCTCACTACATTCACCCTCTGACCACCACCAACCACTCTCTCTCTACATTCACCCTCTAACCACCACCAACCACTCTCTCTCTCACTACATTCACCCTCTGACCACCACCAACCACTCTCTCTCACTACATTCACCCTCTAACCACCACCAACCACTCTCTCTCTCACTACATTCACCCTCTGACCACCACCAACCACTCTCTCTCACTCTCTCACCCTCTGACCACCACCAACCACTCACTCTCTCACTCTCTCACCCTCTGACCACCACCAACCACTCTCTCTCTCACTCTCTCACCCTCTGACCACCACCAACCACTCTCTCTCTCACTCTCTCACCCTCTGACCACCACCAACCACTCTCTCTCACTGCATCCGGGGCTTGATGAAATGTATTCGTCAGTTTTTAAAAGGTCACTGAGTTGATTTATTGAGTTTCCTTATTTCAACATGTGCAGCTGAAATGTGTCTGACCCAGAGATGTAAACACCCTTCCTCACCAGCAGAGGGCAGCAGGCAGCACATTAACGCAAACCTTATCCATGTAAGTCAATAAGCAATGAGCAGTACAGTAACAGTGTCATACACTGATTTAAAAAATGTTTTTTCCAATGAAACTACTTATTTTTTACATAACATAAATCCAAGTAAAGGGAACTGAGTGTTCCCTTTACTGAGGGTCCGTGGACAGATTGCAGTGTTTTAATACGTCTTCATCCAGCCGTCTGGTGGTCCGAGCTGGGAAGAGTGCTAAAATAGTCTGCTACAGTTAAAGTACGTTGATCAAACGTTATCAAGTACCATAAAAGTACTCGTCTAAACATGTACTCAAGTAAAAGTAAAAAGTAGTTCATATAAAATATCTTGAGAGAAAACGTTCCTGAGCTCCTTAGTGAGAACGGTCTCTCCTGAGCAGTAGGAAGACAAACATCAAATCTGAGAGTTGTTCTTAATCTGAGGAACAATTTCACAAATTAAATCACAACGGCAGTGAAATTGTAGATCATGAAGTGGAAGAGGTGGATGAGGAAGAACCTTACTGGCTCCCATCACCGTGTTTTTAAAACTAAACCGACGAGCTTGAAGACGCTGAGCTGATTGGAAGGACTCAGCTGCTGTGCTGCAATGCACCATGGGAGTTCTAAATTACATTTGATATCAGGGACCACATACAGTCCAGGTTCATGTTGAGTGGCCGGACTGGGAAAATATTGCCTTGATAACCTTTAAACTTACACGGTTGTTTTGCTTTGTTGTGGTAGTACACAGTGTACCTGAAGAGACTCTCTAATTCTACTAGATCAAACAGTTAGTACTGGTAGTACACAGTGTACCTGAAGAGACTCTCTAATTCTACTAGATCAAACAGTTAGTACTGGTAGTACACAGTGTACCTGAAGAGACTGTCTCTAATTCTACTAGATCAAACAGTTAGTACTGGTAGTACACAGTGTACCTGAAGAGACTCTCTAATTCTACTAGATCAAACAGTTAGTACTGGTAGTACACAGTGTACCTGAAGAGACTTTCTAATTCTACTAGATCAAACAGTTCGTACTGGTAGTAAACAGTGTACCTGAAGAGACTGTCTCTAATTCTACTAGATCAAACAGTTAGTACTGGTAGTACACAGTGTACCTGAAGACACTGTCTCTAATTCTACTAGATCAAACAGTTCGTACTGGTAGTACACAGTGTACCTGAAGAGACTTTCTAATTCTACTAGATCAAACAGTTCGTACTGGTAGTAAACAGTGTACCTGAAGAGACTGTCTCTAATTCTACTAGATCAAACAGTTCGTACTGGTAGTACACAGTGTACCTGAAGACACTGTCTCTAATTCTACTAGATCAAACAGTTCGTACTGGTAGTACACAGTGTACCTGAAGAGACTGTCTCTAATTCTACTAGATCAAACAGTTCGTACTGGTAGTACACAGTGTACCTGAAGACACTGTCTCTAATTCTACTAGATCAAACAGTTCGTACTGGTAGTACACAGTGTACCTGAAGAGACTGTCTCTAATTCTACTAGATCAAACAGTTCGTACTGGTAGTACACAGTGTACCTGAAGAGACTTTCTAATTCTACTAGATCAAACAGTTCGTACTGGTAGTACACAGTGTACCTGAAGAGACTCTATAATTCTACTAGATCAAACAGTTCGTACTGAAAATGATTACAATCTCAACCTAAAGCCAATTTGCAGGAAACATTGAGGTGCACAATACAGTGAAATGTCAAAATCAACTCTGGGTGGTTCTGGGCGGGATGGGGCGTCTGGCAGCGGGTGTGGAGACGGGCCTGATGGTTGACAGTGAAAGTTCAGCGGGTGTGGAGACGGGCCTGATGGTTGACAGTGAAAGTTCAGCGGGTGTGGAGACGGGCCTGATGGTTGACAGTGAAAGTTCAGCGGGTGTGGAGACGGGCCTGATGGTTGACAGTGAAAGTTCAGCGGGTGTGGAGACGGGCCTGATGGTTGACAGTGAAAGTTCAGCGGGTGTGGAGACGGGCCTGATGGTTGACAGTGAAAGTTCAGCTGAGCTTCAGAGAGGCGACCATTATTCACGTCTCATCTTGTTGCGGGTGTAAAGACTTGCTGAGTCAGCAGACATCAGTGGACAGGCTCATGCTCAGTGTGTGTTGTGTGGGTGGAGACGCTCTCAGGTCAGAAACAACATGGGGAGACGACGCTTTGTGTCCTGAACAAAGTGGACTTAAGGTGGGTGACGTGTGGACCCGGGGGTTCTCCTCTGGGGGGTGACGTGTGGACATGGGGGTACTGCTCTGGGGGGTGACGTGTGGACATGGGGGTGCTGCTCTGGGGGGTGACGTGTGGACCCGGGGGCTCTCCTCTGGGGGGTGACGTGTGGACATGGGGGTTCTCCTCTGAGGGGTGACTTGTGGACATAGGGGTGCTGCTCTGGGGGGTGACGTGTGGACATGGGGGTTCTCCTCTGGGGGGTGACGTGTGGACATGGGGGTGCTGCTGTGGGGGGTGACGTGTGGATTCGGGGGATCTCCTCTGGGGGGTGACGTGTGGACATGGGGGTTCTCCTCTGGGCGGGTGACGTGTGGACATGGGGGAGCAGCTCTGGGGGGTGACGTGTGGACCCGGGGGTTCTCCTCTGGGGGAGTGACGTGTGGACCAGGGGGTTCTCCTCTGGGGGGTGACGTGTGGACATGAGGGAGCTTCTCTGGGGGGTGACGTGTGGATCCGGGGGTTCTCCTCTTGGGGGTGACGTGTGGACACGGGGGAGCTTCTGTGGGGGGTGACGTGTGGACATGGGGGTTCTCCTCTGGGGGGGGGTGACGTGTGGACATGGGGGTTCTGCTCTGGGGGGTGACATGTGGACATGGGGGAGCTGCTCTGGGGGGTGACGTGTGGACCCGGGGGTTCTCCTCTGGGGGGTGACTTGTGAACATGGGGGAGCTGCTCTGGGGGGGTGACGTGTGGACCTGGGGGTTCTCCTCTGGGGGGTGACGTGTCAACATGGGGGAGCTGCTATGGGGGGTGACGTGTGGACCCGGGGGTTCTCCTCTGGGGGAGTGACGTGTGGACCAGGGGGTTCTCCTCTGGGGGGTGACATGTGGACATAGGGGAGCTTCTCTGGGGGGTGACATGTGGATCCGGGGGTTCACCTCTGGGGGGTGACATGTGGACACGGGGGAGCTGCTGTGGGGGGTGACGTGTGGACATGGGGGTTCTCCTCCAGGGGGGGTGACGTGTGGACATGGGGGTTCTGCTCTGGGGGGTGACGTGTGGACCCGGAGGTTCTCCTCTGGAGGGTGACGTGTGGACATGGGGGTACTGCTCTGGGGGGTGACGTGTGGACCCGGGGGCTCTCCTCGGGGGGGTGACGTGTGGACATAGGGGTGCTGCTCTGGGGGGTGACGTGTGGACATGGGGGTTCTCCTCTGGGGGGTGACGTGTGGACATGGGGGAGCTTCTCTGGGGGGTGACGTGTGGATCCAGGGGTTCTCCTCTAGGGGGTGACGTGTGGACACGGGGGAGCTGCTGTGGGGGGTGACGTGTGGACATGGGGGTTCTCCTCTGGGGGGTGACGTGTGGACATGGGGGAGCAGCTCTGGGGGGTGATATGTGGATCCGGGGCTTCTCCTCTGGGGGGTGACGTGTGGACACGGGGGAGCTTCTGTGGGGGGTGACGTGTGGACATGGGGGTTCTGCTCTGGGGGGTGACGTTTGGACATGGGGGAGCTGCTCATGGGGGGTGACGTGTGGACATGGGGGAGCTGCTCTGGGGGGGTGACCTGTGGAATGGGGGAGCTGCTCTGGGCGGGTGACGTGTGGACATGGGGGAGCTGCTCTGGGGGGTGTCGTGTGGACATGGGGGAGCTGCTCTGGGGGGTGACGTGTGGATCCGGGGGTTCTGCTCGGGGAGTGACGTGTGGACCAGGGGGTTTTCCTCTGGGGGGTGACGTGTGGACATGGGGAGCTTCTCTGGGGGGTGACGTGTGGATCCGGGGGTTCTCCTCTAGGGGGTGACATGTGGACATGGGGGTTCTCCTTTGGGGGGGTGACGTGTGGACATGGGGGAGCAGCTCTGGGGGGTGACATGTGGACCCGGGGGTTCTCCTCTGGGGGAGTGACGTGTGGACCAGGGGGTTCTCCTCTGGGGGGTGACGTGTGGATCCGGGGCTTCTCCTCTGGGGGGTGACGTGTGGACACGGGGGAGCTTCTGTGGGGGGTGACGTGTGGACATGGGGGTTCTGCTCTGGGGGGTGACGTTTGGACATGGGGGAGCTGCTCTGGGGGGGTGACGTCTGGACATGGGGGAGCTGCTCTGGGGGGGTGACCTGTGGAATGGGGGAACTGCTCTGGGGGGGTGACGTGTGGACATGGGGGAGCTGCTCTGGGGGGGTGACGTGTGGACATGGGGGAGCTGCTCTGGGGGGTGACCTGTGGACATGGGGGAGCTGCTCTGGGGGGTGACCTGTGGACATGGGGGAGCTGCTCTGGGGGAGCTCCGTCTTTCAGTGATGGTTCTGGGATGTCTTGTTTACTTTCTACTTTAGCGCCGATAATATTGGTAACAGTCACACATACAGTAAAAGCTCCGCTATTTAAAACAACATTATGCGACACAGTACGAAACATGTTTAGACAAAGAGATGAAAGGTTTACAAGCTTTGTCTTCAACTCACCACTGAATGTAAACTTTAACAGCAGAACGTCCCTGATGGAACCTCGACAGCAGCAGGAAGCAAAACACGTTCTCATTAGGCCTCAAACAAAAAGACACTGACTCCTGCTGCCGGAACCTCCACTGGGAGAACAAGGTTCTCTTCAGTGATCTAATGACACATTAATAAACACGACATAGAGGGAACCTCCACTGGGAGAACAAGGTTCTCTTCAGTGATCTTATGACACATTAATAAACACGACATAGAGGGAACCTCCACTGGGAGAACAAGGTTCTCTTCAGTTATCTAATGACAGTAGATAGAGAGAGGAGATAGAGAGTTGGAGTGGTTGGTAGAGAGGTGGAGCAGTAGGTAGAGCCCTACCACTCCACCTCTCTATCTCCACCTCTCTACCTACTGCTCTAGATAGAGAGGTGGAGTGGTAGGGCTCTACCTACTGCTCCACCTCTCTATCTAGACCAGTAGGTAGAGAGGTGGAGCGGTAGGTAGAGCAGTAGGTAGAGCAGTAGGTAGACCGGTAGGTAGAGCAGTAGGTAGACCAGTAGGTAGACCAGTAGGTAGAGCAGTAGGTAGACCGGTAGGTAGAGCAGCAGGTAGAGCAGTAGGTAGACCGGTAGGTAGACCGGTAGGTAGAGCAGTCGGTAGACCAGTAGGTAGAGCAGTAGGTAGACCGGTAGGTAGAGCAGCAGGTAGAGCAGTAGGTAGAGCGGTAGGTAGACCGGTAGGTAGAGCAGTCGGTAGACCAGTAGGTAGAGCAGTAGGTAGACCGGTAGGTCGACCAGTAGGTAGAGCAGTAGGTAGACCGGTAGGTAGAGCAGTAGGTAGAGGGGTAGGTAGAGCAGTAGGTAGACCGGTAGGTAGAGCAGTAGGTAGAGCAGTAGGTAGATCAGTAGGTAGAGCAGTAGGTAGAGCAGTAGGTAGAGCTCTGCAGTAAATCTGCCTTCTTTTCGAGGTTCTCTTGTTCAGGTTCCAGGTTCTCTTGTTCAGGTTCGAGGTTCAGGCTGAATGACGTGAAGCTCCGGGTTCAAGGTGCGTCAACGTTTGTGTCTATGACGTCCTTCATAGGCAACCCCTGAACATGAATACCTTCAATAACTAACGCAGCCCACTGAATAAAACATGGTGAGAAATACCGACCGATCAATGTCCACCAGGTCCCTGGAGACCCTCAACGAAGGAGTAAAGACCCTCTTCTGTTTTCAATGTGCTTGATTTAATTGCATATTCTTGACACTGTGACAACTGAAGGCGAGAGGAGAGATCCTGACATGTGAGACGTACACAGTGTGAAGCAGTCTGCTCACCTGGAGGCTGGGCAGGAAGACCATCCAGACAAATATACAACAAAGGAGGAGCAGAGAAAAGACACGGTTAATTATACTAAAAACAAAATGCAGGAACGGATGAGCTGCTGACATCTGTTGAAATAAGCTGCAGAGGGGAAGACAGTTTGATTTTAAAGAAACTATACTGTATTGTATATTTTGACCTGCTTCACGTCTGAACGTGTTCTATTCAGTCTCTGAATGTGAAGCAGAATGGAGTGTGTGATTGTTGCCCTCAGTGTGAATGTGACACTGTGAAGCCACTCCGGAAATGTTCTGGAGAAATGAAGACAATTTAATTTTGCACGAGACTCAAACTAATGTATCAGTGTGTTCTGGAGAGCAGCGTCACGACAGCGTCACAACCTTTCAACCACAAAGGTTCCCCGTGGTTTTACTGAAGAATCGTGTGGAAATACAGTATTAATCCGTCACTTTCTACCTGCTTTATCTAGAGTTCACATTTCTATCTCATCTTTTTCCGTAACAAGCAGAACTTTATTTAGAAAGATAAGAACCTTTTTTAAAGCTATGAGATCTTTGATGAACACATTAAAATACCACAAACTAAATCCTCTGTTTGCAGTAAATATTTTCTTTTCAACTTGTCATCCTGTCCATCCTGCTGTGTCGGTCAACGTCTCACTGTTGTGTTGGATGTGGATGGTTCACTCTAAAAATGATCGGATTTTCTTATTTCATTTATCTTGATTTAATTCTTAACAAGTTCGATCATTCATAAAAAAAATTCTAATTGATTATAATCTCTGAAATTTGGTTTGGAGGGTAAATATCCCAGAGCCGCCATCAGACTTTCTGCAAGTCAATGTCTGGACAAAAAGGCGCTTGTTAGAGAAACTGGACTGATTCGACCAAAGAAAATGTAACTGGAATAAAGAAGATCATGACGATTCTCACAATATTCTGTCAGAATTCGAACCCTCTTCTTTGAATTTTTACTTTAAAATAACTTTTCTTACAGAGAATATTTAGATTTTCTGTCGAATCAAAGTCAGAATTTCTAAAGTACAATAAAATCTGAATTCTGGGAAGTGTGTGTGTGTGTGTGTGTGTGTGTGTGTGTGTGTGTGTGTGTGTGTGTGTGTGTGTGTGTGTGTGTGTGTGTGTGTGTGTGTGTGTGTGTGTGTGTGTGTGTGTGTGTGTGTGTGTGTGTGTGGTTCTGATTGGCTGCTGGACTGTGTTGGGGGCTCCTGGAGCCTATCGGTGCGCCTGCCGGTGCGCCTGCCGGTGTGCCGGGCCCGGCCCTCCCGCTGCGGCCCGCCTGACTCACACTGGTCCGGAGGAGACAGGGGAAGTAGTTGAACCTCCAGAGCGGATGAGTTCATGAGCTGATGTGTGTGTGAGAGAGAGTGTCTGGTCCCTGTGGCGGCGGCAGCAGCAGGGCAAGCAGGACAAGCAGGACAAGCAGGACAAGCAGGACAATCAGCAGCAGGACAAGCAGGACAAGCAGCAGTAGGACAAGCAGCAGTAGGACAAGCAGGACAAGCAGGACAAGCAGGACAAGCAGGACAAGCAGCAGCAGCAGCAGCAGCAGCAGCAGCAGCAGCAGCAGCAGCGTGTCGGCCTGGTCCTGCGGAGGCTCCATGCGCACAGCGCCGCTCCTCCTCTCCTGCGCCTCACCGGACCTGCCGCCAGTCTCCAGACTGCAACACCCCCGTGACAAGTCAGGATCCCGACTGGACTTCTCCACTCTGATTTTTCTGCTTTAATTCCCCAGTGTCCTCCTTGTGCCTGGTTGTTTTTTTAATGGTAGGAACCATGTCCTCCTTACCAGGGACCGTACCGCGAATGATGCGCCCGGCTCCCGGACAGAACTACCCCCGCACCGGCTTCCCTCTGGAAGGTAGGCAGCCGTCTGCAGGGCCTGCGGGGGGGTCCTGAGAGGAGACCCCCACTTTACAGGCACTCTGGATGATCTTTAGCTGCCCAGACAGCCGGGACACGGTTCTCCTTCTCCTCGCGGACATGCGGGGCTTTTTGTTGGTTTGTTATTGTGTGGGCCCGTCAAGTCTTGTGAGAGCTTCCAACATGCAGAAGTGTTTAAATAGCAGATTGTCTGCTCATGGCGCACTCGATCAACGTCTTTTATAATTATTCCACTCCTTTTAAATCATTTGAACCTCAAGGAAAATCAAGAAAGTGGATTTCTTCAAATGGAAATGAAAGATTTAAAGAAAACTAGCGAAAAGAATCAAGAGCACCTCAACAAAAATTTTATAAGAAAAATATAGTCCGAATTTTTTTCCTCAAAAATCTGACTTAATGTACAGGCCTGGATATGTGTGTGTGTGTGTGTGTGTGTGTGTGTGTGTGTGTGTGTGTGTGTGTGTGTGTGTGTGTGTGTGTGTGTGTGTGTGTGTGTGTGTGTGTGTGTGTGTGTGTGTGTGATTAAAGTATTTACATGAAATAAGAATTGCGTGAATTTCCAGTCAGAATTCCGACAAAAAAGTCCGTTTAGAATTTATGTAAAAATAGTAAGAAATAGTGTAAAAAATATTTTCCAATTATTTCTAATTATTCTATTTTGTTTTTATAGTGTCTATATTTTTGACGAACCAGAAGATGAGTTTAACGTTTGCAGAGTTATGGTGGATCATAAAGAGGAGGCTTGTACTCTCCAGGGTCCTGGAGAGCCGGGCCGGGCCGGGCCGGGCCGGGCCGGGCCACATCAGGGTCCGAGTTAAAGGCCTCACATGAAGAGCAGGCGCTCCTTTAAATATCCGATGTGGTTTTCACCGTCCGGGTGAGAGGATGAACCTTAATTGTGGGTGTCCCCTGCAGTGTCGACCCCTCTGGGCCAGGGCCGGGTCAACCAGCTCGGGGGAGTCTTCATCAACGGCCGGCCGCTGCCGAACCACATCCGACACAAGATCGTGGAGATGGCGCACCACGGGATCCGGCCCTGCGTCATCTCCCGCCAGCTGCGCGTCTCCCACGGCTGCGTCTCCAAGATCCTGTGCCGGTACCAGGAGACCGGGTCCATCCGACCTGGAGCCATAGGAGGCAGCAAGCCCCGGGTGAGGAGCCGGGAGCGGGCCTCAGGACGCGCCAGAACCGCGGCTCTGGAGCGGGCCTGAGGACGCGCCACATTCTTGGAGCTGCATTTAAAAGAAAGAAATCAAAACGGCCCCCGTGTGCCTCCGTGTTCCTCCTGCAGCAGGTCGCCACGCCGGACGTGGAGAAGCGCATCGAGGAGTACAAGCGGGACAACCCCGGCATGTTCAGCTGGGAGATCCGGGACAAGCTGCTGAAGGACGGGGTGTGTGACCGGAGCTCAGTCCCTTCAGGTGAGGCCTCATCCGGTAAGACTCGTTTATTACAACTCTGATTTAGCATAGGAGCCAAGGAGCAGTAACAACAACAACAACAATAATAATAATAACAATAACGATATTAATAATGATAATAATAATAATGATGATGATGATGATAATAATAATGATCATAATAATAATAATAATAATAATAATAATAATAATAATAATTATTATTATTATTATTGTTATTTTTTTTTTTTTATTATTATTATAATTATAATAATTATAATAATAATATATAATTAAAATGTGTTCGTAGTCAGTTCCATCAGTCGGGTTCTACGGGCTCGGTTTGGGAAAAAAGATGAAGAGGATGAGTGTGATAAGAAGGATGAAGAGGACAAGAAAGCCAAACACAGCATCGACGGCATCCTGGGAGACAAAGGTAGGACACACACACACACACACACACACACACACACACACACACACACACACACACACACACACACACACACACACACACACACACACACACTAATTATTTATAAAGGGCTCCCGTGGCGCCGCTTTAGCGCCTCTTTGAAAGTGATGCTGTCAGATGAACGATTTGCTGGTCGGTATCAATTACGCACAGGAGGCCTGACACTTCCACCAGCGGGGGGAGGGGGGGGGGGGGGGGGCGAGGCCCGGCTGGTGGTTGTGGGCCACGCGGGCCAGGGAGCGGGAGCTGAGGCCTGCTGGGGGCCACGAGCCTGGCCCTGGGTTTCTAGGCCGCAACTACATGCTTCGAAATTTACTATAATAAACTGTCCATTTAAAAAAAAAAAAGTTTTAGCAATTAAAATTAGTTTTGAAAATTTGTATTGTATTATTATATTAATTCCTCCTAAATTATTCAATATTTCACAACATGTGCGTTGAACACAATTACAGTGTTAATTTAAATTCATAAATATGTGCGCAAAACATTTAAACAACATTGACGTGCGGTTTGAGCCTGCTAACTATCTGGTTTTGAGTGACAACGTTGCTTTGTATTTTGGGGTATTGGTGAGAAATGTCAGTCAGTGGAGGCTTGTTGGTGCTTCCCTTCATTGTTACAAGTTGCGGGTTTGAGTCCAGCCGGCGCAGTGGCCGTGTTTCCCTGCACGCTGGGCTTCGGTCCAGAGCGACTTGAAGTGTGAGCGGCGACTGACAGCTCACCTGTCCAGGTAACCGCCCTGCACTCAGAGCAGGTGTGTTTGGCCCGGTTTGGCCCTATTTGGCCCGGTTTGGCCCTATTTGGCCCGGTTTGGTCCCGTGGGGACCTTTTCAGTGCACAGCCGGTGATCTGTGTGCGTCACGTTCCCGGACGCTCCTTCTGCTCGCGAGCCTCCAGCTCGTCTTTGTCAGGCTCTGGCACTGAACCACTGGAAGACTGAGCCTGTTACGTCTGCTAATGAAAGCAGTGTGTGTTGGAGAGAGGTGTAATAGCTGGGAGGCATGCTAAGAAATATATTTATCCCCTATCAGCCCTCACTCTGCAGTCCCTGGCACATGTGTTCTGTTGAAGCGCTTTAAAGCAGATTAAATTGAGCCTTTTATTTCTTTTCACTTTCATCTTCCAGCGGCTCACTTCACGGTGTGAAGCCGGTGGCGGAAACTCGGAGATTTGAAGGTCCTACTAGTACTCCTCTTGTTTTGGACTGTATTTTTAAATATTCATTTGATTTGTTTGGAAGGGATTTCCTGTGGCACGTGGTTGATCTCACGAGGAGCCGGCCCGCCGCGGCTGTGTGCGGCCAGGCCGCACTCAGGACGAGTCCTCTGGCTTCAGCAGCTTCAGCCTCCAGGACAGAAAACACACAATCAGTGGAATCAACACAAATATACTTTACACAAAGGTCCATGTACTTACAAATTATTACTGGTTGTTTGTGAGAAAAGGCCTTTTTGGCTAATGGTTTGATGCAACATCATCACTGTTTGAATATGACAGAATTCATATGAAGTATTTGCCTTCATATGAATTCTGTCATATTTCACAGGAAAAACTACAAAAATATTTAACAATTTTTCAGATTAAATCTTTGTGATGATATTTGGTCAATTCGGCCTTTCTGCCATTTTAAGAGCTGCACAGTCATGTGAATACACGTCTTACACTGAGATATGTGCCGTTTGCTTAATTGTATATTTCACCTAAATAGATCCAAAATAATCCTAAACACATTGCATTTTTTTAAAATACACCAAATGTGGGTAGAAAATCGTTTTCAGCGTATTTTATTGAATTATATCGCTGTATAGTGGTTGTCAGTGTGTTTATTATGATACAGAATCTTTTGAATTGATCTAATTTTATATGTTAGTAATGGTTGGATTGCTTGCAAAATCGTTTCCGTTCTGAAGCTTTTCTTACGGATAGTGTATATAAGTGGGACATAAAATAATGTTTGTACAGTCACATACTCAGTGAATGTTTGATTTCCAAGTATTTGGATGAAGTTGATGTTCATATGTTGCAGGATTCTTTAGATTGTTGCTTGAATAATTCGATCTCCATAAATGATTCCCATGTCTTCTGTGGGGATCAGTTGGCTCCTACTTCCTCCTACGATTCGAAGCTCCACAGTCAAAATGCTGTTTGTCCAAGATATGCATAGGAACCCGAAAGCAGGAGAAAGAAGAAAGGGAGCAGTGTGTAGTTTGGAGTCCAGCCTGCTGGAGAAGAGGCTGGACAGATAGGGTGGAGGGAGCACTTCAAACAAATCCAGTGGAGGTGATGAGCAGCAGCTTTGCTGAGGCTCAGCCTTATGAAGTTGCAGCTATTAATAACAATGTTCCCCGGGCGTCCGCGCGCTCTGCGCTCCAGCCCCACGTTCTCGCAGCGATGTGGCCGGGTTGAAATTGAGGGGAGACCCAAATGTTGGTTGCAGATAACACAATCATCACAGTCTCGGTCCCGGGCTGTGCATCAGCGCATTAAACTGGGATTAACCTTCCCTTTCTCCCCCGCCGCCTCGCATCACAAATTCACTTTTCTTAGGGACATGTTCAGAAAACAGGAGTCTGGAAGCTGCTGGGAAACACCGAGGAGGAGGAGGATGGCCACACGTCTTCATCATCATCGTCATCATCATCATCATCATCATCATCATCGATCATTCCTGATAAATAGACAACATCACACGCTGAAATCCAACCTTTGACTTCATGCATCAATTTAAATGAACAGAATCTCTTCGGAATAAAAACAATATCGTCTTTTCAGAAAAGGCGTAGAAATATGAATTCATCTTTTAAAAAGACATTTTTATGTCAGTCATTATCATAAACTTGTACAATAACCCAGTCATAATCACCTACTGTGCTTTATTAAGGTACACCTGGAATTCACATGATTTTAACATTATAATATGTATAAAAACCAAATACCACAAACATTAAATATTCTTCCTATTTTTAATGAAGCTCTACCAAATCAAATGTGCAAATGCACGACAATAAATACTATTGATCTCTTTGCAAATTTCGTTTATAAAATCACTATGCAAACAGTATAACTAGAATTTATTTAAAACACTTGAATTAATCGGATGATATTTTATATTAACGTATGCAAATTAATAAAACATTTTTTTTTTACGAGATTTCACATTGCAATTTAAGAACAAATTGAAAAACCTCTATTCTAGTGTAATATATTACTTCAGACTTTATTAATCCCACATGGGGAAATTTGGTAGAAAACAACAACAACAACAACAACAACAACAATAATGATGATGATGATGATGATGATAATAAAAATAACAATAATAATCTACACTGTATCATAAAAGCAACATTTTTGTCATGAATGTGGTTTATACATTAAATGATAAATACCAAGGTTTTATTATATGAACCAGCAGAAATAAAAACACGTTTATCACATTCATAATTCTTCAATGTTGATGAAGGATTACACACCATGTTTTATCACAATATACACCTCGTAGGGTTCTACACCTTGTAAGGTTCTACACCTTGTAGGGTTCTACACCTTGTAGGGTTCTACACCTCGTAGGGTTCTACACCTTGTAAGGTTCTACACCTTGTAGGGTTCAACACCTTGTAGGGTTCAACACCTCGTAGGGTTCTACACCTCGTAGGGTTCTACACCTTGTAAGGTTCTACACCTTGTAGGGTTCAACACCTCGTAGGGTTCTACACCTTGTAGGGTTATACACCTTGTAAGGTTCTGCACCTTGTAGGGTTATACACCTTGTAAGGTTCTACACCTTGTAAGGTTCTACACCTTGTAGGGTTCTACACCTTGTAAGGTTCTACACCTTGTAAGGTTCTACACCTTGTAGGGTTCTACACCTTGTAGGGTTCAACACCTTGTAGGGTTCTACACCTTGTAGGGTTCTACACCTCGTAGGGTTCTACACCTTGTAAGGTTCTACACCTTGTAGGGTTCAACACCTTGTAGGGTTCAACACCTCGTAGGGTTCTACACCTCGTAGGGTTCTACACCTTGTAAGGTTCTACACCTTGTAGGGTTCAACACCTCGTAGGGTTCTACACCTTGTAGGGTTATACACCTTGTAAGGTTCTGCACCTTGTAGGGTTATACACCTTGTAAGGTTCTACACCTTGTAAGGTTCTACACCTTGTAGGGTTCTACACCTTGTAAGGTTCTACACCTTGTAAGGTTCTACACCTTGTAGGGTTCTACACCTTGTAGGGTTCAACACCTTGTAGGGTTCTACACCTTGTAGGGTTCTACACCTCGTAGGGTTCTACACCTTGTAAGGTTCTACACCTTGTAGGGTTCAACACCTTGTAGGGTTCAACACCTCGTAGGGTTCTACACCTCGTAGGGTTCTACACCTTGTAAGGTTCTACACCTTGTAGGGTTCAACACCTCGTAGGGTTCTACACCTTGTAGGGTTATACACCTTGTAAGGTTCTGCACCTTGTAGGGTTATACACCTTGTAAGGTTCTACACCTTGTAAGGTTCTACACCTTGTAGGGTTCTACACCTTGTAAGGTTCTACACCTTGTAAGGTTCTACACCTTGTAGGGTTCTACACCTTGTAGGGTTCAACACCTTGTAGGGTTCTACACCTTGTAGGGTTCTACACCTCGTAGGGTTCTACACCTTGTAAGGTTCTACACCTTGTAGGGTTCAACACCTTGTAGGGTTCAACACCTCGTAGGGTTCTACACCTCGTAGGGTTCTACACCTTGTAAGGTTCTACACCTTGTAGGGTTCAACACCTCGTAGGGTTCTACACCTTGTAGGGTTATACACCTTGTAAGGTTCTGCACCTTGTAGGGTTATACACCTTGTAAGGTTCTACACCTTGTAAGGTTCTACACCTTGTAGGGTTCTACACCTTGTAAGGTTCTACACCTTGTAAGGTTCTACACCTTGTAGGGTTCTACACCTTGTAGGGTTCAACACCTTGTAGGGTTCTACACCTTGTAGGGTTCTACACCTCGTAGGGTTCTACACCTTGTAAGGTTCTACACCTTGTAGGGTTCAACACCTTGTAGGGTTCAACACCTCGTAGGGTTCTACACCTCGTAGGGTTCTACACCTTGTAAGGTTCTACACCTTGTAGGGTTCAACACCTCGTAGGGTTCTACACCTTGTAGGGTTATACACCTTGTAAGGTTCTGCACCTTGTAGGGTTATACACCTTGTAAGGTTCTACACCTTGTAAGGTTCTACACCTTGTAGGGTTCTACACCTTGTAAGGTTCTACACCTTGTAAGGTTCTACACCTTGTAGGGTTCTACACCTTGTAAGGTTCTACACCTCGTAGGGTTCTACACCTTGTAAGGTTCTACACCTTGTAGGGTTCTACACCTTGTAAGGTTCTACACCTTGTAGGGTTCTACACCTTGTAGGGTTATACACCTTGTAGGGTTATACACCTTGTAAGGTTCTACACCTTGTAGGGTTCTACACCTTGTAAGGTTCTACACCTTGTAGGGTTCTACACCTTGTAGGGTTATACACCTTGTAAGGTTCTACACCTTGTAGGGTTCTACACCTTGTAAGGTTATACACCTTGTAGGGTTCTACACCTTGTAAGGTTCTACACCTTGTAGGGTTCTACACCTTGTAGGGTTCTACACCTTGTAAGGTTCTACACCTTGTAGGGTTCTACACCTTGTAGGGTTATACACCTTGTAAGGTTCTACACCTTGTAGGGTTATACACCTTGTAAGGTTCTACACCTTGTAAGGTTCTACACCTTGTACACGACTGGACCGTGGCTGATGACATCTCCACTCTTCATGTGTCTGACCTCTGACCTCCGAGAGGCATCCTCACTTTCACGACTGTACTTTGCAGAACACACCATGAGCAGAACTCCTTGATCTAGTTGGAACAACAAGCCCGTCTCTCTCCAAACTGTGCAATACCTCAAGTCGTCCACCGCTGAAATGCCTCTCATTGCACAAAAGGCTGTGAGGATCGAACAGGAAACCTTTCATCTGCCTCTTCTTTCATCTGCCGCCAGGCTTCAGGTCACATGACTGCCCAGTTTCTCCCAACAGCAAGCATGGCGGCCGTCCCTCCTGTTTCCACTGGAAGTGGTTGTACTTTGAGTCGCTTGTGGCTTCAGCTTCGTTTTGTTCTTTTCTTGTGACAAATGTCGACTTGATCTTCATGGTGTCCCGTTGCTGTGTGTGTCTGCGCCGGGTGTTTTCATTTACGTGAACGTTCATTCAGCTTTCTCAGCCAACAGATGCTTTTTCGGTGTTGCTATGGCGTTGCTATGAACGCTCTTAAAACTAGTCGTACATTTGACAACAAATATGCGTTTATGCATTAAAAAAGACTTCAGTTTGATGAACAAAACCAAACTAAAGCTGAATGAAACAGATCAAAGCATCCTGTCCACAATACAAACTGTACATGGAACGATATTTGTATTATAATTTACACACTACCATTACTGCAATACGTATTTTTAAAAATACAAACATTGATAGCGTCTTTTAAAGCAGGTTTGATTTGATCACAAACTACGATCCCATAGGACAAAGTCATTTCCGCTTCATTTGTCTTTATATATAATATGCTGGTAATTTTATGACCTTTCTTTTGATTCATTAAATTGTTTTATTCAGATATGTGTATTTACAAAACAGTTCTGCTTCTCTTTTGGCGGCAAATCAATTATTGAACCAATTAATAAGTCAGTCTGTCTGTATGTATATATGTATTGCAAATTGCAATACAACATCGACGTCAAACCTTTTCAAATGCTTTATACAATAATACATAATAAAACACTGACATTTTCTTGATAAAACAACCAAAAACTCCACAAAACCCACTCCACTCCATTTGCTTCCCTGACAAATACGTACGTTAACAATGTTCAGTAGAAATGTTCCTGTCAGAGGACTTTAGAACTTTAGAACTGTGCTTCATTCAAATCCACTACATTCATCCCAAGTAAAGGTTCATATTTATTTTATATTTCGACTTCAAATAATGACATAAAAACTACCTTCTGTATTTTTGTTTTTATAAAACAATCCAAACGACTCGGGCCGTTTCTCCAGCTCATGCTGTTGGTGTTGGTTGTTCCTTTATGAAGGAGATCAAAGAGAAAGTGAACCGTTGAGGCTGCACCGCCTTTTGCTCTCCAAACAAACCTCCACCCTCCACTGTCATCCAAACAAAACTAGAAACTCACAATGTGGTG
>NC_137654.1:2644314-2679688 GCF_963422515.1 Blennius ocellaris
CGTCATTAGAAGAACAGGTGACGTCATTAGAGGAACAGGTGACGTCATTAGAGGAACAGGTGACGTCATTAGAAGAACAGGTGACGTCATTAGAAGAACAGGTGACGTCATTAGAGGAACAGGTGACGTCATTAGAGGAACAGGTGACGTCGTTAGAGGAACAGGTGACGTCATTAGAGGAACAGGTGACGTCGTTAGAGGAACAGGTGACGTCATTAGAGGAACAGGTGACGTCATTAGAGGAACAGGTGACGTCATTAGAGGAACAGGTGACGTCGTTAGAGGAACAGGTGACATCATTAGAGGAACAGGTGACGTCATTAGAGGAACAGGTGACGTCGTTAGAGGAACAGGTGACATCATTAGAGGAACAGGTGACGTCATTAGAGGAACAGGTGACGTCGTTAGAGGAACAGGTGACGTCATTAGAGGAACAGGTGACGTCGTTAGAGGAACAGGTGACGTCGTTAGAAGAACAGGTGACGTCATTAGAGGAACAGGTGACGTCATTAGAGGAACAGGTGACGTCATTAGAGGAACAGGTGACGTCGTTAGAGGAACAGGTGACATCATTAGAGGAACAGGTGACGTCATTAGAAGAACAGGTGACGTCATTAGAGGAACAGGTGACGTCGTTAGAGGAACAGGTGACGTCATTAGAAGAACAGGTGACATCATTAGAGGAACAGGTGACATCATTAGAGGAACAGGTGACGTCGTTAGAGGAACAGGTGACGTCGTTAGAGGAACAGGTGACCTCGTTAGAAGAACAGGTGACCTCGTTAGAGGAACCAGAGGCTCTGCAGAGTGTGAAGCAGCACCCTGATACAACTCTGATTCCCCCCCCCCCACCCCACCCCCCCCACACACACACACACAGGAGGTTGACCCTCTGCTGCTCCGTGCTTCACCTCCTCATGTCTCCTCCCATTCCGCTTCCCCCGTCTGCTTCCTTTAGCCCCGCCCACTCCGTTATTTTAGCGTGGCAGGTTAGCACTGGCTGGCAGTTGGTAGAAAAGCCAGCGGCCGTGTCTTCATCTTCTTCTTGTTTTCATCATTTCCCAGAATGCTTTGGTGACGTGCTCAGGAAATCTCGTTTTTTATTAAAAAAAAAAAAAAAAACATCCTCCAAACTGACCACAGACTTACATGGATTCATTTATCATCAATGAAAAAACAATATTCATTTTAAATATCCTATTAATTAAAATACTCTTTATTTTATTCAGCTTTATTTAAAAGCCTGGAATTCAACCATTAATTTAACCTGGTGGTGAAAAAGAAACAGAATGAAGAATGTGTAAACTGTATAAATGTGATTCTTTACATTGGCAGTGAATGCAGTGAAAAGGGGTGAAGGAATAATTCCAGCATTCTGCCGTAATGCTCCCGTAGAAAGGTGTGTGCCGCTCTAATGACCAGCTTATTGCTTTCCTCCATCAATCCGCGCAGGAAGTCACATTCACAAATGCATGCGTCGATGTAATTGGCTGCAAAATGGCCCTAAATATGTGGAGATTACAGGAGAGCGTCCGTTTTGATCAGAACGTTCAGCGGCTCAAAGGTATGAAAGAGGATTAATGAGTCTTTCTCCTCGGCTGCGTCACAATGGAACGAGGGAACGTGTGACGCTCGGAGCTTCTTCGTCAGAGAGGCGGCGCTCTGATGCTCACACAACCACACTACCTCCTTCTGCATCGGCACCACATCACAACATCAGCCCTACAATTCCTTTCCTTCATGTTGTGTATCAGGCTGGTCCTGGAAACATCCATTCTGCCATCAACGTATCTGCTGCAAATTCTTTCCTTCAATCAAGGATCATTCCCGCAACAGAGATTTGGGTGTTTTAGTCCAAACTGTGGGCCGAGCGCCACACAGGGGACATCAGAGAGCTTCATAATTCATCTTTATTGATATGGACGTACAATATCATCACCATAAAGACTCCCTTTCAAAACATGCATAGAGCTGGTTTGTGGCCTTTGACTGTATTTGACACCAGGAGGTGTTTCTTTAAGAATGGGCTTGAATTGTCCAAAAATGCATGTCAACTTATTCAGGTTTTGGAAAAAAGCTATGAAATTAAATATCAACCTTTTTTATGCTAATCTCGTATCCTCATAGCTTTTTATTGTTCCAGGCTTTATGTGACTCCTGGAGTCACTTCAATGCTGCCGGGTGAGAATATCTCACGTCTCATTATCATCACTTTTTATTTATAGTGTATTTTCACAGTTTCAATTTGCTAAGCTGAATTGTTTAAAATGCTCTGTCACATTCACACATATTCAGATGGAGATGAGATTTTTGGATATAAATACAATTCATACATAAATATAACTTTTGAATCTATTTTCCATCAGAGCTCAAAGGCACTGTTTTTATTATTATTATTATTATTATTATTATTATTATTATTATACTTTGATTGTCTGTGTTCAGGCTTTGTAATAATAAATCAAAACAAAGAAAAGATTTGTAGTTGTCTACATGTTTGTCTTTAAAATGTTGTGACGTCCAGACTTGAGCCTCTTGTGGTTGTTTGTGGCTCTGGATGAAAAACTGCTGAATTAAATCATGTCTCATGGTTTCACCATTTCAGGATGGTGATACTGAAACAGATACGTAAATCCTCTCCATGGTTTAGAGACAAATACTTTCTTTTTAATGTTTTCAGCCGTTTTAGGCTTCAGTTCAGTTTAAAGAAAATGAAAAATTTAAAATTTTGGGTGAAACCTGGACACCTTAAACAATCTGACATAATAATACTTAAAGCAAACAGAATTGTATGTTTTGTCCTCTTTTTTCCATTTTGAGGAACAGAAAAAAGCCTCAAAACTGATGAAAATGGGAATGAAAAATCCTGTTTGTCCAGCTTTGTACTCTTCACTGGTTCTGTCCTGCAAAACACTGAATATCCAACACAAACCAAACTGTCTGACGTCGTCACAGGAACCCGTCGGCGCCTGCTGCTGGGTTTGTTCGCCTTTTAGAGCAGGTGGAGGGAAAAGATGGAATCTGGATTATAAGAGGAGCCGACCAGCTTCACTGCAACCTGTGGACACAAACACAGTCGTTTCACACAAACAGTCGTTTCACACAAACAGTCGTTTCACACAAACACAGTCGTTTCACACAAACAGTCGTTTCACACAAACAGTCGTTTCACACAAACACAGTCATTTCACACAAACAGTCATTTCACACAAACAGTCGTTTCACACAAACAGTCGTTTCACACAAACAGTCGTTTCACACAAACACAGTTGTTTCACACAAACACAGTCATTTCACACAAACAGTCATTTCACACAAACAGTCGTTTCACATAAACACAGTCGTTTCACACAAACACAGTTGTTTCACACAAACAGTCGTTTCACACAAACAGTCGTTTCACACAAACACAGTTGTTTCACACAAACAGTCGTTTCACACAAACACAGTCGTTTCACACAAACAGTCGTTTCACACAAACACAGTCGTTTCACACAAACAGTCGTTTCACACAAACACAGTTGTTTCACACAAACAGTCATTTCACACAAACAGTCATTTCACACAAGCAGTCGTTTCACACAAACACAGTAATTTCACACAAACAGTCGTTTCACACAAACACAGTCATTTCACACAAACAGTCATTTCACACAAACACAGTCGTTTCACACAAACAGTCGTTTCACACAAACAGTCATTTCACACAAACAGTCGTTTCACACAAACTCAGTCGTTTCACACAAACAGTCGTTTCACACAAACACAGTCGTTTCACACAAACAGTCGTTTCACACAAACAGTCGTTTCACACAAACAGTCGTTTCACACAAACACAGTCATTTCACACAAACACAGTAATTTCACACAAACAGTCGTTTCACACAAACACAGTCATTTCACACAAACAGTCATTTCACACAAACACAGTCGTTTCACACAAACAGTCGTTTCACACAAACACAGTCGTTTCACACAAACAGTCGTTTCACACAAACAGTCGTTTCACACAAACAGTTGTTTCACACAAACAGTCGTTTCACACAAACAGTCGTTTCACACAAACAGTCGTTTCACACAAACACAGTTGTTTCACACAAACAGTCGTTTCACACAAACAGTCGTTTCACACAAACAGTCGTTTCACACAAACACAGTCGTTTCACACAAACAGTCGTTTCACACAAACACAGTCGTTTCACACAAACAGTCGTTTCACACAAACAGTCGTTTCACACAAACACAGTTGTTTCACACAAACAGTCATTTCACACAAACAGTCATTTCACACAAACAGTCGTTTCACACAAACAGTCATTTCACACAAACAGTCGTTTCACACAAACACAGTAATTTCACACAAACAGTCGTTTCACACAAACAGTCGTTTCACACAAACAGTCGTTTCACACAAACACAGTCATTTCACACAAACACAGTCGTTTCACACAAACAGTCGTTTCACACAAACACAGTCGTTTCACACAAACAGTCGTTTCACACAAACAGTTGTTTCACACAAACAGTCGTTTCACACAAACAGTCGTTTCACACAAACAGTCGTTTCACACAAACACAGTTGTTTCACACAAACAGTCGTTTCACACAAACAGTCGTTTCACACAAACACAGTCGTTTCACACAAACAGTCGTTTCACACAAACACAGTCGTTTCACACAAACAGTCGTTTCACACAAACAGTCGTTTCACACAAACACAGTTGTTTCACACAAACAGTCACTTCACACAAACAGTCATTTCACACAAACAGTCGTTTCACACAAAGTCATTTCACACAAACAGTCGTTTCACACAAACACAGTAATTTCACACAAACAGTCGTTTCACACAAACACAGTAATTTCACACAAACACAGTCGTTTCACACAAACAGTCGTTTCACACAAACACAGTCATTTCACACAAACAGTCGTTTCACACAAACACAGTTGTTTCACACAAACAGTCGTTTCACACAAACACAGTTGTTTCACACAAACAGTCGTTTCACACAAACAGTCGTTTCACACAAACACAGTCGTTTCACACAAACAGTCGTTTCACACAAACACAGTCATTTCACACAAACAGTCGTTTCACACAAACAGTCGTTTCACACAAACACAGTTGTTTCACACAAACAGTCGTTTCACACAAACACAGTTGTTTCACACAAACAGTCGTTTCACACAAACACAGTTGTTTCACACAAACAGTCATTTCACACAAACAGTCGTTTCACACAAACACAGTCGTTTCACACAAACAGTCGTTTCACACAAACACAGTCGTTTCACACAAACAGTCGTTTCACAAACACAGTCGTTTCACACAAACAGTCGTTTCACACAAACACAGTCGTTTCAGACAAACAGTCATTTCACACAAACAGTCATTTCACACAAACACAGTCGTTTCACACAAACAGTCGTTTCACACAAACAGTCGTTTCACACAAACAGTCATTTCACACAAACAGTCGTTTCACACAAACTCAGTCGTTTCACACAAACAGTCGTTTCACACAAACACAGTCGTTTCACACAAACAGTCGTTTCACACAAACAGTCGTTTCACACAAACAGTCGTTTCACACAAACACAGTCGTTTCACACAAACAGTCGTTTCACACAAACACAGTCGTTTCACACAAACAGTCGTTTCACACAAACACAGTTGTTTCACACAAACAGTCATTTCACACAAACAGTCATTTCACACAAGCAGTCGTTTCACACAAACACAGTAATTTCACACAAACAGTCGTTTCACACAAACACAGTCATTTCACACAAACAGTCATTTCACACAAACACAGTCGTTTCACACAAACAGTCGTTTCACACAAACAGTCATTTCACACAAACAGTCGTTTCACACAAACTCAGTCGTTTCACACAAACAGTCGTTTCACACAAACACAGTCGTTTCACACAAACAGTCGTTTCACACAAACAGTCGTTTCACACAAACAGTCGTTTCACACAAACACAGTCATTTCACACAAACACAGTAATTTCACACAAACAGTCGTTTCACACAAACACAGTCATTTCACACAAACAGTCATTTCACACAAACACAGTCGTTTCACACAAACAGTCGTTTCACACAAACACAGTCGTTTCACACAAACAGTCGTTTCACACAAACAGTCGTTTCACACAAACAGTTGTTTCACACAAACAGTCGTTTCACACAAACAGTCGTTTCACACAAACAGTCGTTTCACACAAACACAGTTGTTTCACACAAACAGTCGTTTCACACAAACAGTCGTTTCACACAAACAGTCGTTTCACACAAACACAGTCGTTTCACACAAACAGTCGTTTCACACAAACACAGTCGTTTCACACAAACAGTCGTTTCACACAAACAGTCGTTTCACACAAACACAGTTGTTTCACACAAACAGTCATTTCACACAAACAGTCATTTCACACAAACAGTCGTTTCACACAAACAGTCATTTCACACAAACAGTCGTTTCACACAAACACAGTAATTTCACACAAACAGTCGTTTCACACAAACAGTCGTTTCACACAAACAGTCGTTTCACACAAACACAGTCATTTCACACAAACACAGTCGTTTCACACAAACAGTCGTTTCACACAAACACAGTCGTTTCACACAAACAGTCGTTTCACACAAACAGTTGTTTCACACAAACAGTCGTTTCACACAAACAGTCGTTTCACACAAACAGTCGTTTCACACAAACACAGTTGTTTCACACAAACAGTCGTTTCACACAAACAGTCGTTTCACACAAACACAGTCGTTTCACACAAACAGTCGTTTCACACAAACACAGTCGTTTCACACAAACAGTCGTTTCACACAAACAGTCGTTTCACACAAACACAGTTGTTTCACACAAACAGTCATTTCACACAAACAGTCATTTCACACAAACAGTCGTTTCACACAAAGTCATTTCACACAAACAGTCGTTTCACACAAACACAGTAATTTCACACAAACAGTCGTTTCACACAAACACAGTAATTTCACACAAACACAGTCGTTTCACACAAACAGTCGTTTCACACAAACACAGTCATTTCACACAAACAGTCGTTTCACACAAACACAGTTGTTTCACACAAACAGTCGTTTCACACAAACACAGTTGTTTCACACAAACAGTCGTTTCACACAAACAGTCGTTTCACACAAACACAGTCGTTTCACACAAACAGTCGTTTCACACAAACACAGTCATTTCACACAAACAGTCGTTTCACACAAACAGTCGTTTCACACAAACACAGTTGTTTCACACAAACAGTCGTTTCACACAAACACAGTTGTTTCACACAAACAGTCGTTTCACACAAACACAGTTGTTTCACACAAACAGTCATTTCACACAAACAGTCGTTTCACACAAACACAGTCGTTTCACACAAACAGTCGTTTCACACAAACACAGTCGTTTCACACAAACAGTCGTTTCACAAACACAGTCGTTTCACACAAACAGTCGTTTCACACAAACACAGTCGTTTCAGACAAACAGTCATTTCACACAAACAGTCATTTCACACAAACAGTCGTTTCACATAAACACAGTCGTTTCACACAAACACAGTTGTTTCACACAAACAGTCGTTTCACACAAACAGTCGTTTCACACAAACACAGTTGTTTCACACAAACAGTCGTTTCACACAAACACAGTCGTTTCACACAAACAGTCGTTTCACACAAACACAGTCGTTTCACACAAACAGTCGTTTCACACAAACACAGTTGTTTCACACAAACAGTCATTTCACACAAACAGTCATTTCACACAAGCAGTCGTTTCACACAAACACAGTAATTTCACACAAACAGTCGTTTCACACAAACACAGTCATTTCACACAAACAGTCATTTCACACAAACACAGTCGTTTCACACAAACAGTCGTTTCACACAAACAGTCATTTCACACAAACAGTCGTTTCACACAAACTCAGTCGTTTCACACAAACAGTCGTTTCACACAAACACAGTCGTTTCACACAAACAGTCGTTTCACACAAACAGTCGTTTCACACAAACAGTCGTTTCACACAAACACAGTCATTTCACACAAACACAGTAATTTCACACAAACAGTCGTTTCACACAAACACAGTCATTTCACACAAACAGTCATTTCACACAAACACAGTCGTTTCACACAAACAGTCGTTTCACACAAACACAGTCGTTTCACACAAACAGTCGTTTCACACAAACAGTCGTTTCACACAAACAGTTGTTTCACACAAACAGTCGTTTCACACAAACAGTCGTTTCACACAAACAGTCGTTTCACACAAACACAGTTGTTTCACACAAACAGTCGTTTCACACAAACAGTCGTTTCACACAAACAGTCGTTTCACACAAACACAGTCGTTTCACACAAACAGTCGTTTCACACAAACACAGTCGTTTCACACAAACAGTCGTTTCACACAAACAGTCGTTTCACACAAACACAGTTGTTTCACACAAACAGTCATTTCACACAAACAGTCATTTCACACAAACAGTCGTTTCACACAAACAGTCATTTCACACAAACAGTCGTTTCACACAAACACAGTAATTTCACACAAACAGTCGTTTCACACAAACAGTCGTTTCACACAAACAGTCGTTTCACACAAACACAGTCATTTCACACAAACACAGTCGTTTCACACAAACAGTCGTTTCACACAAACACAGTCGTTTCACACAAACAGTCGTTTCACACAAACAGTTGTTTCACACAAACAGTCGTTTCACACAAACAGTCGTTTCACACAAACAGTCGTTTCACACAAACACAGTTGTTTCACACAAACAGTCGTTTCACACAAACAGTCGTTTCACACAAACACAGTCGTTTCACACAAACAGTCGTTTCACACAAACACAGTCGTTTCACACAAACAGTCGTTTCACACAAACAGTCGTTTCACACAAACACAGTTGTTTCACACAAACAGTCATTTCACACAAACAGTCATTTCACACAAACAGTCGTTTCACACAAAGTCATTTCACACAAACAGTCGTTTCACACAAACACAGTAATTTCACACAAACAGTCGTTTCACACAAACACAGTAATTTCACACAAACACAGTCGTTTCACACAAACAGTCGTTTCACACAAACACAGTCATTTCACACAAACAGTCGTTTCACACAAACACAGTTGTTTCACACAAACAGTCGTTTCACACAAACACAGTTGTTTCACACAAACAGTCGTTTCACACAAACAGTCGTTTCACACAAACACAGTCGTTTCACACAAACAGTCGTTTCACACAAACACAGTCATTTCACACAAACAGTCGTTTCACACAAACAGTCGTTTCACACAAACACAGTTGTTTCACACAAACAGTCGTTTCACACAAACACAGTTGTTTCACACAAACAGTCGTTTCACACAAACACAGTTGTTTCACACAAACAGTCATTTCACACAAACAGTCGTTTCACACAAACACAGTCGTTTCACACAAACAGTCGTTTCACACAAACACAGTCGTTTCACACAAACAGTCGTTTCACAAACACAGTCGTTTCACACAAACAGTCGTTTCACACAAACACAGTCGTTTCAGACAAACAGTCATTTCACACAAACAGTCATTTCACACAAACACAGTCGTTTCACACAAACAGTCGTTTCACACAAACAGTCGTTTCACACAAACAGTCATTTCACACAAACAGTCGTTTCACACAAACTCAGTCGTTTCACACAAACAGTCGTTTCACACAAACACAGTCGTTTCACACAAACACAGTCATTTCACACAAACAGTCGTTTCACACAAACAGTCGTTTCACACAAACACAGTCGTTTCACACAAACAGTCGTTTCACACAAACACAGTCGTTTCACACAAACAGTCGTTTCACACAAACACAGTTGTTTCACACAAACAGTCATTTCACACAAACAGTCATTTCACACAAGCAGTCGTTTCACACAAACACAGTAATTTCACACAAACAGTCGTTTCACACAAACACAGTCATTTCACACAAACAGTCATTTCACACAAACACAGTCGTTTCACACAAACAGTCGTTTCACACAAACAGTCATTTCACACAAACAGTCGTTTCACACAAACTCAGTCGTTTCACACAAACAGTCGTTTCACACAAACACAGTCGTTTCACACAAACAGTCGTTTCACACAAACAGTCGTTTCACACAAACAGTCGTTTCACACAAACACAGTCATTTCACACAAACACAGTAATTTCACACAAACAGTCGTTTCACACAAACACAGTCATTTCACACAAACAGTCATTTCACACAAACACAGTCGTTTCACACAAACAGTCGTTTCACACAAACACAGTCGTTTCACACAAACAGTCGTTTCACACAAACAGTCGTTTCACACAAACAGTTGTTTCACACAAACAGTCGTTTCACACAAACAGTCGTTTCACACAAACAGTCGTTTCACACAAACACAGTTGTTTCACACAAACAGTCGTTTCACACAAACAGTCGTTTCACACAAACAGTCGTTTCACACAAACACAGTCGTTTCACACAAACAGTCGTTTCACACAAACACAGTCGTTTCACACAAACAGTCGTTTCACACAAACAGTCGTTTCACACAAACACAGTTGTTTCACACAAACAGTCATTTCACACAAACAGTCATTTCACACAAACAGTCGTTTCACACAAACAGTCATTTCACACAAACAGTCGTTTCACACAAACACAGTAATTTCACACAAACAGTCGTTTCACACAAACAGTCGTTTCACACAAACAGTCGTTTCACACAAACACAGTCATTTCACACAAACACAGTCGTTTCACACAAACAGTCGTTTCACACAAACACAGTCGTTTCACACAAACAGTCGTTTCACACAAACAGTTGTTTCACACAAACAGTCGTTTCACACAAACAGTCGTTTCACACAAACAGTCGTTTCACACAAACACAGTTGTTTCACACAAACAGTCGTTTCACACAAACAGTCGTTTCACACAAACACAGTCGTTTCACACAAACAGTCGTTTCACACAAACACAGTCGTTTCACACAAACAGTCGTTTCACACAAACAGTCGTTTCACACAAACACAGTTGTTTCACACAAACAGTCATTTCACACAAACAGTCATTTCACACAAACAGTCGTTTCACACAAAGTCATTTCACACAAACAGTCGTTTCACACAAACACAGTAATTTCACACAAACAGTCGTTTCACACAAACACAGTAATTTCACACAAACACAGTCGTTTCACACAAACAGTCGTTTCACACAAACACAGTCATTTCACACAAACAGTCGTTTCACACAAACACAGTTGTTTCACACAAACAGTCGTTTCACACAAACACAGTTGTTTCACACAAACAGTCGTTTCACACAAACAGTCGTTTCACACAAACACAGTCGTTTCACACAAACAGTCGTTTCACACAAACACAGTCATTTCACACAAACAGTCGTTTCACACAAACAGTCGTTTCACACAAACACAGTTGTTTCACACAAACAGTCGTTTCACACAAACACAGTTGTTTCACACAAACAGTCGTTTCACACAAACACAGTTGTTTCACACAAACAGTCATTTCACACAAACAGTCGTTTCACACAAACACAGTCGTTTCACACAAACAGTCGTTTCACACAAACACAGTCGTTTCACACAAACAGTCGTTTCACAAACACAGTCGTTTCACACAAACAGTCGTTTCACACAAACACAGTCGTTTCAGACAAACAGTCATTTCACACAAACAGTCATTTCACACAAACACAGTCGTTTCACACAAACAGTCGTTTCACACAAACAGTCGTTTCACACAAACAGTCATTTCACACAAACAGTCGTTTCACACAAACTCAGTCGTTTCACACAAACAGTCGTTTCACACAAACACAGTCGTTTCACACAAACAGTCGTTTCACACAAACAGTCGTTTCACACAAACAGTCGTTTCACACAAACACAGTCGTTTCACACAAACACAGTCATTTCACACAAACAGTCGTTTCACACAAACAGTCGTTTCACACAAACAGTCGTTTCACACAAACAGTCGTTTCACACAAACACAGTTGTTTCACACAAACAGTCGTTTCACACAAACAGTCGTTTCACACAAACACAGTTGTTTCACACAAACAGTCGTTTCACACAAACAGTCGTTTCACACAAACAGTTGTTTCACACAAACGGTCGTTTCACACAAACGGTCATTTCACACAAACGGTCGTTTCACACAAACAGTCATTTCACACAAACAGTCGTTTCACACAAACAGTCGTTTCACACAAACAGTCGTTTCACACAAACACAGTTGTTTCACACAAACAGTCGTTTCACACAAACACAGTTGTTTCACACAAACAGTCGTTTCACACAAACACAGTTGTTTCACACAGTCGTTTCACACAAACACAGTTGTTTCACACAAACAGTCGTTTCACACAAACAGTCGTTTCACACAAACACAGTCGTTTCACACAAACAGTCGTTTCACACAAACACAGTCGTTTCACACAAACAGTCGTTTCACACAAACACAGTTGTTTCACACAAACAGTCGTTTCACACAAACAGTCGTTTCACACAAACAGTCGTTTCACACAAACACAGTTGTTTCACACAAACAGTCGTGTCACACAAACAGTCGTTTCACACAAACACAGTCGTTTCACACAAACAGTCGTTTCACACAAACAGTCGTTTCACACAAACACAGTCGTTTCACACAAACAGTCGTTTCACACAAACACAGTTGTTTCACACAAACAGTCGTTTCACACAAACAGTCGTTTCACACAAACAGTCGTTTCACACAAACACAGTCGTTTCACACAAACAGTCGTTTCACACAAACACAGTCGTTTCACACAAACAGTCGTTTCACACAAACAGTCGTTTCACACAAACACAGTCGTTTCACACAAACAGTCGTTTCACACAAACAGTCGTTTCACACAAACACAGTCGTTTCACACAAACAGTCATTTCACACAAACACAGTCGTTTCACACAAACAGTCATTTCACACAAACACAGTTGTTTCACACAAACAGTCGTTTCACACAAACAGTCGTTTCACACAAACACAGTTGTTTCACACAAACAGTCGTTTCACACAAACACAGTCGTTTCACACAAACAGTCGTTTCACACAAACAGTCGTTTCACAAAATCATTTCACACAAACAGTCGTTTCACACAAACAGTCATTTCACACAAACACAGTCGTTTCACACAAACAGTCATTTCACACAAACACAGTTGTTTCACACAAACAGTCGTTTCACACAAACAGTCGTTTCACACAAACACAGTTGTTTCACACAAACAGTCGTTTCACACAAACACAGTCGTTTCACACAAACAGTCGTTTCACACAAACAGTCGTTTCACAAAATCATTTCACACAAACAGTCGTTTCACACAAACAGTCATTTCACACAAACACAGTCGTTTCACACAAACAGTCGTTTCACACAAACAGTCGTTTCACACAAACACAGTCATTTCACACAAACACAGTAATTTCACACAAACAGTCGTTTCACACAAACACAGTCATTTCACACAAACAGTCATTTCACACAAACACAGTCGTTTCACACAAACAGTCGTTTCACACAAACACAGTCGTTTCACACAAACAGTCGTTTCACACAAACAGTCGTTTCACACAAACAGTTGTTTCACACAAACAGTCGTTTCACACAAACAGTCGTTTCACACAAACAGTCGTTTCACACAAACACAGTTGTTTCACACAAACAGTCGTTTCACACAAACAGTCGTTTCACACAAACAGTCGTTTCACACAAACACAGTCGTTTCACACAAACAGTCGTTTCACACAAACACAGTCGTTTCACACAAACAGTCGTTTCACACAAACAGTCGTTTCACACAAACACAGTTGTTTCACACAAACAGTCATTTCACACAAACAGTCATTTCACACAAACAGTCGTTTCACACAAACAGTCATTTCACACAAACAGTCGTTTCACACAAACACAGTAATTTCACACAAACAGTCGTTTCACACAAACAGTCGTTTCACACAAACAGTCGTTTCACACAAACACAGTCATTTCACACAAACACAGTCGTTTCACACAAACAGTCGTTTCACACAAACACAGTCGTTTCACACAAACAGTCGTTTCACACAAACAGTTGTTTCACACAAACAGTCGTTTCACACAAACAGTCGTTTCACACAAACAGTCGTTTCACACAAACACAGTTGTTTCACACAAACAGTCGTTTCACACAAACAGTCGTTTCACACAAACACAGTCGTTTCACACAAACAGTCGTTTCACACAAACACAGTCGTTTCACACAAACAGTCGTTTCACACAAACAGTCGTTTCACACAAACACAGTTGTTTCACACAAACAGTCATTTCACACAAACAGTCATTTCACACAAACAGTCGTTTCACACAAAGTCATTTCACACAAACAGTCGTTTCACACAAACACAGTAATTTCACACAAACAGTCGTTTCACACAAACACAGTAATTTCACACAAACACAGTCGTTTCACACAAACAGTCGTTTCACACAAACACAGTCATTTCACACAAACAGTCGTTTCACACAAACACAGTTGTTTCACACAAACAGTCGTTTCACACAAACACAGTTGTTTCACACAAACAGTCGTTTCACACAAACAGTCGTTTCACACAAACACAGTCGTTTCACACAAACAGTCGTTTCACACAAACACAGTCATTTCACACAAACAGTCGTTTCACACAAACAGTCGTTTCACACAAACACAGTTGTTTCACACAAACAGTCGTTTCACACAAACACAGTTGTTTCACACAAACAGTCGTTTCACACAAACACAGTTGTTTCACACAAACAGTCATTTCACACAAACAGTCGTTTCACACAAACACAGTCGTTTCACACAAACAGTCGTTTCACACAAACACAGTCGTTTCACACAAACAGTCGTTTCACAAACACAGTCGTTTCACACAAACAGTCGTTTCACACAAACACAGTCGTTTCAGACAAACAGTCATTTCACACAAACAGTCATTTCACACAAAGAGTCGTTTCACATAAACACAGTCGTTTCACACAAACACAGTTGTTTCACACAAACAGTCGTTTCACACAAACAGTCGTTTCACACAAACACAGTTGTTTCACACAAACAGTCGTTTCACACAAACACAGTCGTTTCACACAAACAGTCGTTTCACACAAACACAGTCGTTTCACACAAACAGTCGTTTCACACAAACACAGTTGTTTCACACAAACAGTCATTTCACACAAACAGTCATTTCACACAAGCAGTCGTTTCACACAAACACAGTAATTTCACACAAACAGTCGTTTCACACAAACACAGTCATTTCACACAAACAGTCATTTCACACAAACACAGTCGTTTCACACAAACAGTCGTTTCACACAAACAGTCATTTCACACAAACAGTCGTTTCACACAAACTCAGTCGTTTCACACAAACAGTCGTTTCACACAAACACAGTCGTTTCACACAAACAGTCGTTTCACACAAACAGTCGTTTCACACAAACAGTCGTTTCACACAAACACAGTCATTTCACACAAACACAGTAATTTCACACAAACAGTCGTTTCACACAAACACAGTCATTTCACACAAACAGTCATTTCACACAAACACAGTCGTTTCACACAAACAGTCGTTTCACACAAACACAGTCGTTTCACACAAACAGTCGTTTCACACAAACAGTCGTTTCACACAAACAGTTGTTTCACACAAACAGTCGTTTCACACAAACAGTCGTTTCACACAAACAGTCGTTTCACACAAACACAGTTGTTTCACACAAACAGTCGTTTCACACAAACAGTCGTTTCACACAAACAGTCGTTTCACACAAACACAGTCGTTTCACACAAACAGTCGTTTCACACAAACACAGTCGTTTCACACAAACAGTCGTTTCACACAAACAGTCGTTTCACACAAACACAGTTGTTTCACACAAACAGTCATTTCACACAAACAGTCATTTCACACAAACAGTCGTTTCACACAAACAGTCATTTCACACAAACAGTCGTTTCACACAAACACAGTAATTTCACACAAACAGTCGTTTCACACAAACAGTCGTTTCACACAAACAGTCGTTTCACACAAACACAGTCATTTCACACAAACACAGTCGTTTCACACAAACAGTCGTTTCACACAAACACAGTCGTTTCACACAAACAGTCGTTTCACACAAACAGTTGTTTCACACAAACAGTCGTTTCACACAAACAGTCGTTTCACACAAACAGTCGTTTCACACAAACACAGTTGTTTCACACAAACAGTCGTTTCACACAAACAGTCGTTTCACACAAACACAGTCGTTTCACACAAACAGTCGTTTCACACAAACACAGTCGTTTCACACAAACAGTCGTTTCACACAAACAGTCGTTTCACACAAACACAGTTGTTTCACACAAACAGTCATTTCACACAAACAGTCATTTCACACAAACAGTCGTTTCACACAAAGTCATTTCACACAAACAGTCGTTTCACACAAACACAGTAATTTCACACAAACAGTCGTTTCACACAAACACAGTAATTTCACACAAACACAGTCGTTTCACACAAACAGTCGTTTCACACAAACACAGTCATTTCACACAAACAGTCGTTTCACACAAACACAGTTGTTTCACACAAACAGTCGTTTCACACAAACACAGTTGTTTCACACAAACAGTCGTTTCACACAAACAGTCGTTTCACACAAACACAGTCGTTTCACACAAACAGTCGTTTCACACAAACACAGTCATTTCACACAAACAGTCGTTTCACACAAACAGTCGTTTCACACAAACACAGTTGTTTCACACAAACAGTCGTTTCACACAAACACAGTTGTTTCACACAAACAGTCGTTTCACACAAACACAGTTGTTTCACACAAACAGTCATTTCACACAAACAGTCGTTTCACACAAACACAGTCGTTTCACACAAACAGTCGTTTCACACAAACACAGTCGTTTCACACAAACAGTCGTTTCACAAACACAGTCGTTTCACACAAACAGTCGTTTCACACAAACACAGTCGTTTCAGACAAACAGTCATTTCACACAAACAGTCATTTCACACAAACACAGTCGTTTCACACAAACAGTCGTTTCACACAAACAGTCGTTTCACACAAACAGTCATTTCACACAAACAGTCGTTTCACACAAACTCAGTCGTTTCACACAAACAGTCGTTTCACACAAACACAGTCGTTTCACACAAACACAGTCATTTCACACAAACAGTCGTTTCACACAAACAGTCGTTTCACACAAACACAGTCGTTTCACACAAACAGTCGTTTCACACAAACACAGTCGTTTCACACAAACAGTCGTTTCACACAAACACAGTTGTTTCACACAAACAGTCATTTCACACAAACAGTCATTTCACACAAGCAGTCGTTTCACACAAACACAGTAATTTCACACAAACAGTCGTTTCACACAAACACAGTCATTTCACACAAACAGTCATTTCACACAAACACAGTCGTTTCACACAAACAGTCGTTTCACACAAACAGTCATTTCACACAAACAGTCGTTTCACACAAACTCAGTCGTTTCACACAAACAGTCGTTTCACACAAACACAGTCGTTTCACACAAACAGTCGTTTCACACAAACAGTCGTTTCACACAAACAGTCGTTTCACACAAACACAGTCATTTCACACAAACACAGTAATTTCACACAAACAGTCGTTTCACACAAACACAGTCATTTCACACAAACAGTCATTTCACACAAACACAGTCGTTTCACACAAACAGTCGTTTCACACAAACACAGTCGTTTCACACAAACAGTCGTTTCACACAAACAGTCGTTTCACACAAACAGTTGTTTCACACAAACAGTCGTTTCACACAAACAGTCGTTTCACACAAACAGTCGTTTCACACAAACACAGTTGTTTCACACAAACAGTCGTTTCACACAAACAGTCGTTTCACACAAACAGTCGTTTCACACAAACACAGTCGTTTCACACAAACAGTCGTTTCACACAAACACAGTCGTTTCACACAAACAGTCGTTTCACACAAACAGTCGTTTCACACAAACACTGTTGTTCACACAAACAGTCATTTCACACAAACAGTCATTTCACACAAACAGTCGTTTCACACAAACAGTCATTTCACACAAACAGTCGTTTCACACAAACACAGTAATTTCACACAAACAGTCGTTTCACACAAACAGTCGTTTCACACAAACAGTCGTTTCACACAAACACAGTCATTTCACACAAACACAGTCGTTTCACACAAACAGTCGTTTCACACAAACACAGTCGTTTCACACAAACAGTCGTTTCACACAAACAGTTGTTTCACACAAACAGTCGTTTCACACAAACAGTCGTTTCACACAAACAGTCGTTTCACACCAAACACAGTTGTTTCACACAAACAGTCGTTTCACACAAAACAGTCGTTTCACACAAACACAGTCGTTTCACAAACAGTCGTTTCACACAAACACAGTCGTTTCACACAAACAGTCGTTTCACACAAACAGTCGTTTCACACAAACACAGTTGTTTCACACAAACAGTCATTTCACACAAACAGTCATTTCACACAAACAGTCGTTTCACACAAAGTCATTTCACACAAACAGTCGTTTCACACAAACACAGTAATTTCACACAAACAGTCGTTTCACACAAACACAGTAATTTCACACAAACACAGTCGTTTCACACAAACAGTCGTTTCACACAAACACAGTCATTTCACACAAACAGTCGTTTCACACAAACACAGTTGTTTCACACAAACAGTCGTTTCACACAAACACAGTTGTTTCACACAAACAGTCGTTTCACACAAACAGTCGTTTCACACAAACACAGTCGTTTCACACAAACAGTCGTTTCACACAAACACAGTCATTTCACACAAACAGTCGTTTCACACAAACAGTCGTTTCACACAAACACAGTAGTTTCACACAAACAGTCGTTTCACACAAACACAGTTGTTTCACACAAACAGTCGTTTCACACAAACACAGTTGTTTCACACAAACAGTCATTTCACACAAACAGTCGTTTCACACAAACACAGTCGTTTCACACAAACAGTCGTTTCACACAAACACAGTCGTTTCACACAAACAGTCGTTTCACAAACACAGTCGTTTCACACAAACAGTCGTTTCACACAAACACAGTCGTTTCAGACAAACAGTCATTTCACACAAACAGTCATTTCACACAAACACAGTCGTTTCACACAAACAGTCGTTTCACACAAACAGTCGTTTCACACAAACAGTCATTTCACACAAACAGTCGTTTCACACAAACTCAGTCGTTTCACACAAACAGTCGTTTCACACAAACACAGTCGTTTCACACAAACAGTCGTTTCACACAAACAGTCGTTTCACACAAACAGTCGTTTCACACAAACACAGTCGTTTCACACAAACACAGTCATTTCACACAAACAGTCGTTTCACACAAACAGTCGTTTCACACAAACAGTCGTTTCACACAAACAGTCGTTTCACACAAACACAGTTGTTTCACACAAACAGTCGTTTCACACAAACAGTCGTTTCACACAAACACAGTTGTTTCACACAAACAGTCGTTTCACACAAACAGTCGTTTCACACAAACAGTTGTTTCACACAAACGGTCGTTTCACACAAACGGTCATTTCACACAAACGGTCGTTTCACACAAACAGTCATTTCACACAAACAGTCGTTTCACACAAACAGTCGTTTCACACAAACAGTCGTTTCACACAAACACAGTTGTTTCACACAAACAGTCGTTTCACACAAACACAGTTGTTTCACACAAACAGTCGTTTCACACAAACACAGTTGTTTCACACAGTCGTTTCACACAAACACAGTTGTTTCACACAAACAGTCGTTTCACACAAACAGTCGTTTCACACAAACACAGTCGTTTCACACAAACAGTCGTTTCACACAAACACAGTCGTTTCACACAAACAGTCGTTTCACACAAACACAGTTGTTTCACACAAACAGTCGTTTCACACAAACAGTCGTTTCACACAAACAGTCGTTTCACACAAACACAGTTGTTTCACACAAACAGTCGTGTCACACAAACAGTCGTTTCACACAAACACAGTCGTTTCACACAAACAGTCGTTTCACACAAACAGTCGTTTCACACAAACACAGTCGTTTCACACAAACAGTCGTTTCACACAAACACAGTTGTTTCACACAAACAGTCGTTTCACACAAACAGTCGTTTCACACAAACAGTCGTTTCACACAAACAGTCGTTTCACACAAACACAGTCGTTTCACACAAACAGTCGTTTCACACAAACACAGTCGTTTCACACAAACAGTCGTTTCACACAAACAGTCGTTTCACACAAACAGTCGTTTCACACAAACACAGTCATTTCACACAAACACAGTAATTTCACACAAACAGTCGTTTCACACAAACACAGTCATTTCACACAAACAGTCATTTCACACAAACACAGTCGTTTCACACAAACAGTCGTTTCACACAAACACAGTCGTTTCACACAAACAGTCGTTTCACACAAACAGTCGTTTCACACAAACAGTTGTTTCACACAAACAGTCGTTTCACACAAACAGTCGTTTCACACAAACAGTCGTTTCACACAAACACAGTTGTTTCACACAAACAGTCGTTTCACACAAACAGTCGTTTCACACAAACAGTCGTTTCACACAAACACAGTCGTTTCACACAAACAGTCGTTTCACACAAACACAGTCGTTTCACACAAACAGTCGTTTCACACAAACAGTCGTTTCACACAAACACAGTTGTTTCACACAAACAGTCATTTCACACAAACAGTCATTTCACACAAACAGTCGTTTCACACAAACAGTCATTTCACACAAACAGTCGTTTCACACAAACACAGTAATTTCACACAAACAGTCGTTTCACACAAACAGTCGTTTCACACAAACAGTCGTTTCACACAAACACAGTCATTTCACACAAACACAGTCGTTTCACACAAACAGTCGTTTCACACAAACACAGTCGTTTCACACAAACAGTCGTTTCACACAAACAGTTGTTTCACACAAACAGTCGTTTCACACAAACAGTCGTTTCACACAAACAGTCGTTTCACACAAACACAGTTGTTTCACACAAACAGTCGTTTCACACAAACAGTCGTTTCACACAAACACAGTCGTTTCACACAAACAGTCGTTTCACACAAACACAGTCGTTTCACACAAACAGTCGTTTCACACAAACAGTCGTTTCACACAAACACAGTTGTTTCACACAAACAGTCATTTCACACAAACAGTCATTTCACACAAACAGTCGTTTCACACAAAGTCATTTCACACAAACAGTCGTTTCACACAAACACAGTAATTTCACACAAACAGTCGTTTCACACAAACACAGTAATTTCACACAAACACAGTCGTTTCACACAAACAGTCGTTTCACACAAACACAGTCATTTCACACAAACAGTCGTTTCACACAAACACAGTTGTTTCACACAAACAGTCGTTTCACACAAACACAGTTGTTTCACACAAACAGTCGTTTCACACAAACAGTCGTTTCACACAAACACAGTCGTTTCACACAAACAGTCGTTTCACACAAACACAGTCATTTCACACAAACAGTCGTTTCACACAAACAGTCGTTTCACACAAACACAGTAGTTTCACACAAACAGTCGTTTCACACAAACACAGTTGTTTCACACAAACAGTCGTTTCACACAAACACAGTTGTTTCACACAAACAGTCATTTCACACAAACAGTCGTTTCACACAAACACAGTCGTTTCACACAAACAGTCGTTTCACACAAACACAGTCGTTTCACACAAACAGTCGTTTCACAAACACAGTCGTTTCACACAAACAGTCGTTTCACACAAACACAGTCGTTTCAGACAAACAGTCATTTCACACAAACAGTCATTTCACACAAACACAGTCGTTTCACACAAACAGTCGTTTCACACAAACAGTCGTTTCACACAAACAGTCATTTCACACAAACAGTCGTTTCACACAAACTCAGTCGTTTCACACAAACAGTCGTTTCACACAAACACAGTCGTTTCACACAAACAGTCGTTTCACACAAACAGTCGTTTCACACAAACAGTCGTTTCACACAAACACAGTCGTTTCACACAAACACAGTCATTTCACACAAACAGTCGTTTCACACAAACAGTCGTTTCACACAAACAGTCGTTTCACACAAACAGTCGTTTCACACAAACACAGTTGTTTCACACAAACAGTCGTTTCACACAAACAGTCGTTTCACACAAACACAGTTGTTTCACACAAACAGTCGTTTCACACAAACAGTCGTTTCACACAAACAGTTGTTTCACACAAACGGTCGTTTCACACAAACGGTCATTTCACACAAACGGTCGTTTCACACAAACAGTCATTTCACACAAACAGTCGTTTCACACAAACAGTCGTTTCACACAAACAGTCGTTTCACACAAACACAGTTGTTTCACACAAACAGTCGTTTCACACAAACACAGTTGTTTCACACAAACAGTCGTTTCACACAAACACAGTTGTTTCACACAGTCGTTTCACACAAACACAGTTGTTTCACACAAACAGTCGTTTCACACAAACAGTCGTTTCACACAAACACAGTCGTTTCACACAAACAGTCGTTTCACACAAACACAGTCGTTTCACACAAACAGTCGTTTCACACAAACACAGTTGTTTCACACAAACAGTCGTTTCACACAAACAGTCGTTTCACACAAACAGTCGTTTCACACAAACACAGTTGTTTCACACAAACAGTCGTGTCACACAAACAGTCGTTTCACACAAACACAGTCGTTTCACACAAACAGTCGTTTCACACAAACAGTCGTTTCACACAAACACAGTCGTTTCACACAAACAGTCGTTTCACACAAACACAGTTGTTTCACACAAACAGTCGTTTCACACAAACAGTCGTTTCACACAAACAGTCGTTTCACACAAACACAGTCGTTTCACACAAACAGTCGTTTCACACAAACACAGTCGTTTCACACAAACAGTCGTTTCACACAAACAGTCGTTTCACACAAACACAGTCGTTTCACACAAACAGTCGTTTCACACAAACAGTCGTTTCACACAAACACAGTCGTTTCACACAAACAGTCATTTCACACAAACACAGTCGTTTCACACAAACAGTCATTTCACACAAACACAGTTGTTTCACACAAACAGTCGTTTCACACAAACAGTCGTTTCACACAAACACAGTTGTTTCACACAAACAGTCGTTTCACACAAACACAGTCGTTTCACACAAACAGTCGTTTCACACAAACAGTCGTTTCACAAAATCATTTCACACAAACAGTCGTTTCACACAAACAGTCATTTCACACAAACACAGTCGTTTCACACAAACAGTCATTTCACACAAACACAGTTGTTTCACACAAACAGTCGTTTCACACAAACAGTCGTTTCACACAAACACAGTTGTTTCACACAAACAGTCGTTTCACACAAACACAGTCGTTTCACACAAACAGTCGTTTCACACAAACAGTCGTTTCACAAAATCATTTCACACAAACAGTCGTTTCACACAAACAGTCATTTCACACAAACACAGTCGTTTCACACAAACAGTCGTTTCACACAAACACAGTCGTTTCACACAAACAGTTGTTTCACACAAACACAGTCGTTTCACACAAACAGTCGTTTCACACAATCATTTCACACAAACAGTCGTTTCACACAAACAGTCATTTCACACAAACACAGTCGTTTCACACAAACAGTCGTTTCACACAAACACAGTCGTTTCACACAAACAGTTGTTTCACACAAACACAGTCGTTTCACACAAACAGTCGTTTCACACAAACAGTCGTTTCACACAAACAGTCGTTTCACACAATCATTTCACACAAACAGTCGTTTCACACAAACAGTCATTTCACACAAACACAGTCGTTTCACACAAACAGTCGTTTCACACAAACACAGTCGTTTCACACAAACAGTCGTTTCACACAAACACAGTCGTTTCACACAAACAGTCGTTTCACACAAACACAGTCGTTTCACAAAAAGCCCTCTGAAATACAATACATACAACATACAATATTGTGATATACAGCAGAAAAACTTTTTGTGTTTGTGTTTTTAACCCTTTGAAGCCCATAGCCACTTCATAAGGAGTGATTGATTGTTAATTGTTTGTTTGGAGACTGAAGGTCAGTGTAGATATACACCACCTGCACCACATCTATAAAAAAAGTCAGTTTAACAAAAACTAAATCCCCTGAAATGAAAAAAAAACTAAACAAAACAAGAAAAACATGGAGCCTGTCAGCACACTTGATGAGCTCCATCTTTTTGTATTGATGGTGTTATTTTGATGAACGGTGACTGGCCGGAGTGGTTTTGATAACAGCCTCAGCACCTTTGCACTTGTTTCTGTTACAAGTACATTTAATATTTTTAAGGTAAATGCATGAAAAAAGTGACCTGGGAGGAAAAGCAAAGCACAAGCTTTAATATTCTATATTTTCTGACTGTTGTTGTTTTATAAAAATCCTTTTGCCAGGAAAGAGGGAGAGAACGTGCAGCTCCATGCTCTCCCTTTAAAGGGTTAATTTCCATCTGTCCTGGGCTTTTTTCTTGAGTTCATGAAGAGTCCAGCAGCTTTGAAATAAAATGAGACCAGAAACTGACTGAAGTTGTTCAAAGTTAATGAAACGGTGCATGAATAAAGCGTGTGAGGTTCTCGGAGAGACGCTGATCTAAAGAATCCTTCAGATCCTTCTTGCTCCGTATTTCTCTTCATGTTAGTAAAAGTCTGATGCTTCTCAAAATGCTTGAATCTGCAGATTTCAACACGTTTTTACTAATTCAGTGTTTATGCAACACTGAGCTAAAAGCCTGTTTCAGTTACTTTAACGTTTTATGACTGCTCCATCTCTACAACAGTGAATCAAACAAAAGCAGCAGTTCTGCTATTAGATATTAGATTTCTCTTATTTTTCATGTTTATTCTTGGTTCCTCTGGATTGGGGGGGGGGGGGGGGGGTCTGCTGGGCTGATTTAGTCTTTTTAGATAAGACTCTTTTTTAATAGAATTAACTAAAAATATTGTTGTGACAAGAGGAAATGTGGAAGTTACCAGACAAATGGTGTGAACAAGGAGGAAAAACTTCTGCTTGTCATCAACCCAAACAACAAAACCACCAAACACCAAAGATCATGAAGGAAGAGTGAAAAGTATAAAAAAAGATCTCAAGCAGCAGAAAAGTCCTGGTTTTCCAACTGCAGATTGTAAAAGCCATAATGTAAACATGTGTGTGTGAAAGTGAAGCTGCTGCAGAGGAATGGTGAAGTGGGGAAGTGTGTTGTGGACAGAAGCCTCTCTGCTGACGTGGCCATTGATAAACTCCTCCAAGTGTTGAAAGAAAGGAAACAATGTGAGCTCCGGCTGACACTTCATAAAGTGGCGGCCATTGTGGCCCCGAGGCAGACGCATGAATACCTCTGAATAGACTCCCTCCACGTGACGCCGTGGAGCTGGACGCCGGGGGGGGGGGGGGGGGGGGGGGGGGGGCATTTCTGCTTCTCTTCTTCTGCTTATTCTTCTTCTTCTTCTCCTCCTTCTTCTGCCTCTTCTTCTTCTTCTTCTCCTCCTTCTTCTGCCTCTTCTTCTTCTTCTGCTTCTTCTTCTTCTTCTTCTTCTCCTCCTTCTTCTGCTTCTTCTTCTGCTTCTGCCTCTTCTTCTTCTTCTGCTTCTTCTTCTGCTTCTGCCTCTTCTTCTTCTTCTGCTTCTTCTTCTGCTTCTTCTTCTCCTTCTGCTTCTTTTTCTTCTTCTCCTTCTTCTCCTTCTCCTTCTGCCTCTTCTTCTTCTTCTGCTTCTTCTTCTGCTTCTGCCTCTTCTTCTTCTTCTGCTTCTTCTTCTGCTTCTTCTTCTTCTTCTTCTTCTTCTGCTTCTTCTTCTGCTTCTTCTTCTGCTTCTTCTTCTTCTTCTTCTTCTTCTTCTTCTTCTGCTTCTTCTTCTGCTTCTTCTTCTGCTTCTTCTTCTTCTTCTTCTTCTCCTCCTTCTTCTGCCTCTTCTTCTTCTTCTGCTTCTTCTTCTTCTTCTTCTTCTCCTCCTTCTTCTGCTTCTTCTTCTGCTTCTTCTTCTGCTTCTGCCTCTTCTTCTTCTTCTGCTTCTTCTTCTGCTTCTTCTTCTCCTTCTGCTTCTTTTTCTTCTTCTCCTTCTTCTCCTTCTCCTTCTGCCTCTTCTTCTTCTTCTGCTTCTTCTTCTGCTTCTGCCTCTTCTTCTTCTTCTTCTTCTGCTTCTTCTTCTGCTTCTTCTTCTGCTTCTGCCTCTTCTTCTTCTTCTGCTTCTTCTGCTTCTTCTTCTTCTGCTTCTTCTTCTGCTTCTTCTTCTGCTTCTTCTCCTTCTGCTTCTTTTTCTTCTTCTCCTTCTCCTCCTCCTTCTGCTTCTTCTGCTTGGTTTAGTACTAAAGCTGGTTGAAACACCTGCTGAAGTCCTGTTTGCTCAGTTTCCAGGCTTCGTTCCTGTTGTTCTGATGTGTTTGATGCTGCTGATGCTTGAAAACAATCCGCTGGTTTCCTCTGATCTCTCAGTGTTACGTTCTCACTAACACACAGAAATCTCTGACACATGAGCACAGCGATACCAGAACGATAAAGGTGAGCTGATATTTTCACACAACCTCGTATCTTAATCACATTTGACCATAGCTTTCAGTTTCAATTGATGTTCGAGGAGGGAAGGATCCAGCCAGTGGTCATACCTGGCGACTTTCACTTTGCTTCTCTTTTCAATCACAGACGTGCTGAAAAAACACTGAAATCTCTGCTGATTGGTTTAATTTATGGCCGTTATGATATAATATGACTTGTGCATTAAACTTCTCACATAACATATTTTCTTCTAATAAACTCTGAAGGACTTCTGCCTTTGAAAATCAATTCTTCTGCATCTGATTGATGTTTTTTTATGCTAAAAGGAAGATTATGAAGGGCATTGAATCAGCAATGACGACAGGAATCTGTTGGTCTGAATGAGGAAACGGTGATGAATGTTCTATTTTTGAAACCTTTCTTATAAATAAATGGCACATTGATACACCTGAAATTCTAACCATTAGAATAAGTTTGAAACTGAGTGAGAAGTTAAGATGAACCTTTAAATGTTCAGGGTGCCGAAGCAGGAAGTGTTTCTGACGGGTCCTCCAGGTGAGGAAGACTCTTCTTCTCCTTCGTCTCTCCAACACAACAACTGGAGGCTTTCCAGACACAATCTGTAAAGATGGTCAACAAACACAAATCACTTCATTTTCTTTGCCGCGCTCTGATTGTTAATCTACTTTCTTCCAGAATAAGATTATACCAGTGCTTTTTAAAACTTGCTGCGTTAAGCCTGCGGCTGTCTACTGAGGGCTTTGCTGTGTCGAGTGTATCTTAAGACGGCCTCTTATTATTATATTTGCTCCCAGCTCTAATCTTTATCAGTCTTTATATTGACAGTCTGCAATTTTTGTTTATGGCTATTTTTTATCTCCTGAATAAAGACACATGCGTGCCAGAGCCCGGGGAGGAAAGAAGATAAAGACTTTGCATTAATAGCAGTTTGCTAAGACATAATGCCGTGATAAAGCAGCATCTTTGTGTGGGCTGGATTGAGTTCAGTGCCAGTTGTGTGCAGCCTTTCCTGCGAGCATGCAGCTCTCTCATGCTCTCTCCTCACTGCAATATCCTTCCCGCTGCCAAACCACTCCAGTTCGGGGTTTTTCTCTTTATTTTCCAGCAGAGTTTCTAAATCTTTTGGCCAATATTTTACTCACAACTTTAAAACTGCTAACGTAGCACAGCCTACACTGCTGCTGCTTGCTCCGCGCTTCTGCTGCTGCATTTGTTGCGTGTAAATACCATTGTGCTGGATGTGTGTTGGAACAAAGGCGGGAACAATGCTGCAGAGTGTGAATGGAGCCGAAGCAGCGTCACGCCGCTGAAACGCCGTTCTGGCCTGCTCGGGCTCGTGTTTGAGGCCTTTTGTTGACGGAGGGTTCCTCATGCCAACTGGCAGATTTTACTTCACTTTCTTTTGTATCCTTTGAATCATTTTCAAAACTTTGGCTTTGGCCTCAATTAGCTGGATGTTCAGACCTTCAATTCAGCAGAAAATCTGAAAGTCAAATGAAAAAACGTCCCTCCTAAAATCAAATAGAAATAGCTGGAGGTGATGTTAGAAAAGTGCCACCAAATGCAGATTTCCAGAGTAATTCCAGAGGAAACATTGAGAGGTGTTTTGATCGAGCCACAAACAGGACATGTGTCTATTTACATGCTGTACATGGTCAGAAACAGCTTCTATTTGACGAACAGATGAACTCATGTGAGATGTGATTATCCTGATCAAGCCAGAGGAGTGTGGGATTTGTTCCGACGGTACTTCAGGCTTGCTGAGAAGCGTTTTGGTGTCATGCCTCGGCACCTTTTGACCTCTTTAATTCTTAAATATGCAGGCGGCGCTCAGCTTTAGTGACTCAGTGTGGAAGTGTTTACTGAGACCTCGCGGAGTGTGACAGGGCTGCTGACGCTCTTTCAGGGCCGCCGGCCCCCCGGCGAGCTGATTCTCTGGGCCTCAAAGGCTCCGGGAAGCTCTGGGCCTCCGTCCTTCAACTCAGGCAGCTGAGCAGAAAGAGGCTCCGCCCCCTCGCCTGCCGGCAGCTCAGAGCAGAAAGAGGCTCCGCCCCCTCGCCTGCCAGCAGCTCAGAGCAGAAAGAGGCTCCGCCCCCTCGCCTGCCAGCAGCTCAGAGCAGAAAGAGGCTCCGCCCCCTCGCCTGCCAGCAGCTCAGAGCAGAAAGAGGCTCCGCCCCCTCGCCTGCCGGCAGCTCAGAGCAGAAAGAGGCTCCGCCCCCTCGCCTGCCAGCAGCTCAGAGCAGAAAAAGCAGCGTGTCTGAAAAACCACCTTCAATTCAGGCTTTTCCTGATGGGCAATTAGAAAGTTCTCACTTGGACAATATTAGTATTGTATATCAGTATATTAGTATACTAGTACTGCCTTCTTACAATATTTGATGTTTCTGTGATGAAAAAAGTGATTTACAAACAGCTGAAATTCACATTTGACATATTTTCATAAATAAAAAGTTTTGGTTCCTCACAGTTTGTTTTTACTTTGTTGCTTTGATTAAAGATTCATGTGTTTTGTGATTCTGTGTTTATAGAAAAGGGACTTATTTCCTTCAGTTGTGGTTAAAGTGTGCGTTTGTTGATTGTTTGTGGGTGAAGTATTGATGAGTTGGAGGATCTATGAGTGGTTTTATTTCACTTTAAAGCTGCTCTACTGCTTTATCCACTTCCACCTTCCTTTTCATGGCCTGATTTGTTTCTCACGAGTCTTTATTTATTCAGTTTTCCACAGCTTGTTTATTTGTGAAAGGGATTATAGTAATACACGTACTGGCCCTCACCTTTTCACATGTGTTGTGCTTCTGCTTTGTACAGTTTGTGTTCAGACGACCAGTGACATGATCAAGTAATAAAGAGGAACATGTGCACGAGGAGCTAATTCCTGAAACCTTAACAAGTACGATTTCAGCATTTTTTAAAAGAGCCACAAACAATGCTCCCTTTGATAACAACTCACAATCTAAGTGTTGTCCCAGTCTGTCCCCTCTGGCAGACCGCTGGAGGTCCACAGGCCAGAGATTGGACACCTCTGCATCAACACTGTTCACTGTGTTGTGGAAGCAGCTGCTGCTCTCGTCCTCGCTCACAAACACCGGGACACAACACGATTCTTTCTGCTGCTCAGACCCTCACTGTAATTATACTGGAACTAAAATGATTTCCAAAAATGAGCCTTAATTGGTTTCATGGAGCTCCCCGGAGCTCGGCCGGTCTTTGTGGCTCGTCCTTCTCATGCTCAACTGACGAGTGTGTCATAGCAGAATTCACGCAAGTTGTCATGTCCTTTAAATAACCACATGTTCTCACAACAAGCTCAACCAGAATCATGACAGGACAGACTTTCTTTGTGTGTTTTTGTGCTCTGTGCTTGATTGTTCTTCTCAGTGAAGATCAGGTTGGACTCTCATGACGTGATTCACTGTGACTTCAAACTTTGAGCAGCGACTGGACATGTGAGGACAGACTTTAGATGGGAATACTGGATAAAGCAGTCCAAAATTTGAACTCACAGTCCGTATCTGTCCAGGTGTATCTGTCCAGGTGTACCTGTCCTGGCCTGTCCAGGTGTATCTGTCCAGGTGTATCCGTCCAGGTGTATCTGTCCTAGCCTGTCCAGGTGTATCTGTCCAGGTGTACCTGTCCTGGCCTGTCCAGGTGTATCCGTCCAGGTGTACCTGTCCTGGCCTGTCATGGTGTATCTGTCCAGGTGTATCTGTCCAGGTGTACCTGTCCTAGCCTGTCCAGGTGTACCTGTCCTGGCCTGTCCAGGTGTATCTGTCCAGGTGTGTCTGTCCAGGTGTACCTGTCCTAGCCTGTCCAGGTGTACCTGTCCTGTCCTGTCCAGGTGTATCTGTCCAGGTATACCTGTCCTCTCCTGTCCAGGTGTATATGTCCAGGTATACCTGTCCTCTCCTGTCCAGGTGTATCTGTCCAGGTGTGTCTGTCCAGGTGTACCTGTCCTAGCCTGTCCAGGTGTACCTGTCCTGGCCTGTCCAGGTGTACCTGTCCTAGCCTGTCCAGGTGTATCTGTCCAGGTGTATCTGTCCAGGTGTACCTGTCCTAGCCTGTCCAGGTGTACCTGTCCTGGCCTGTCCAGGTGTATCTGTCCAGGTGTGTCTGTCCAGGTGTACCTGTCCTAGCCTGTCCAGGTGTACCTGTCCTGGCCTGTCCAGGTGTATCTGTCCTAGCCTGTCCAGGTGTACCTGTCCTGGCCTGTCCAGGTGTATCTGTCCAGGTATACCTGTCCTCTCCTGTCCAGGTGTATCTGTCCAGGTATACCTGTCCCCTCCTGTCCAGGTGTATCTGTCCAGGTATACCTGTCCTCTCCTGTCCAGGTGTATCTGTCCAGGTATACCTGTCCTCTCCCACAGTGAGCTTGGATTGGCTCCCTGAACAGGACAGAGCGATGCAGGACATGGATGGACAATGGTTTGCAGGAATTTTGAAACCTGTCTCTGTCGGTCTCCCCAACCTTCTGTCCACTGAGTCTCATTTGAAATACTTTGTATTAGAAAGTCCCTGAGTTCTGTGGACATTAAAACAAACAGAACTGGACATTAACTGATGAGGACACTGGAGTCACTGCCCTTGTTTTAAAGTGTCACCCAGCTCCTTTTGTGTGTGTGTGTGTGTGTGTGTGTGTGTGTGTGTGTGTGTGTGTGTGTGTGTGTGTGTGTGTGTGTGTGTGTGATAAGACAGGGATCTCATGGAGACAAAGCTGAGGTCCAGGTTTCTCTATCAGCTCCAGGCGTCTGTGTCATTTCCATAATCTGTTTCCCTTGATGACCTGCACACTGTACTTCCCCCCCCCCCACACTGTACTGCCCCCCCACACTGCACTTCCCCCACACACAGTACTGCCCCCCCACACTGTACTGCCCCCCCATTGTACTGCCCTCCCACACTGTACATCCCCCCACACTGTACTTCCCCCACACACTGTACTGCCCCCCCACACTGTACTACCCCCCCACACTGTACTGCCCCCCCACACTGTACTGCCCCCCCACTGTACTGCCCTCCCACACTGTACATCCCCCCACACTGTACTTCCCCCACACACTGTACTGCCCCCCCCACTGTACTGCCCTCCCACACTGTACATCCCCCCACACTGTACTTCCCCCACACACTGTACTGCCCCCCCACTGTACTGCCCTCCCACACTGTACTGCCCCCCCCACCTGTACTGCCTCCCCCCACACTGTACATCCCCCCACACTGTACTTCCCCCACACACTGTAGTGCCCCCCCACACTGTACTGCCCCCCCACTGTACTGCCTCCCCCCACACTGTACATCCCCCCACACTGTACTTCCCCCACACACTGTAGTGCCCATCCACACTGTACTGCCCCCCCACACTGTACATCCCACCACACTGTACTGCCCCCCCACACTGTACTGCCCCCCCACACTGTACATCCCCCCACACTGTACTTCCCCCCTACACTGTACTGCCCCCCCACACTGTACTGCCCCCCCACACTGTACTGCCCCCCCACTGTACTGCCCATCCACACTGTACTGCCCTCCCACACTGTACATCCCCCCACACTGTACTTCCCCCCCACACTGTACTTCCCCCCACACTGTACTGCCCCCCCACACTGTACTGCCCTCCCACACTGTACATCCCCCCACACTGTACTTCCCCCACACACTGTAGGGCCCCCCCCACACTGTACTTCCCCCCCACACTGTACTGCCCCCCCACTGTACTGCCCATCCACACTGTACTGCCCCCCCACACTGTACATCCCACCACACTGTACTTCCCCCCACACTGTACTGCCCTCCCACACTGTACATCCCCCCACACTGTACTTCCCCCACACACTGTACTGCCCCCCCACACTGTAATTCCCCCCACACTGTACTGCCCCCCCCACACTGTACTGCCCTCCCACACTGTACATCCCCCCACACTGTACATCCCCCACACACTGTACTGCCCCCCCACGCTGTACTACCCCCCACACTGTACTGCCCCCCCACACTGTACTGCCCCCCCACTGTACTGCCCTCCCACACTGTACATCCCCCCACACTGTACTTCCCCCACACACTGTACTTCCCCCCCACACTGTACTGCCCCCCCACACTGTACATCCCCCCACACTGTACTGCCCACCCACACTGTACTGCCCCCCCACACTGTACTTCCCCCACACTGTACTGCCCCCCCACACTGTACTGCCCTCCCACACTGTACATCCCCCACACTGTACATCCCCCACACACTGTACTGCCCCCCCACGCTGTACTTCCCCCACACACTGTACTTCCCCCCCACACTGTACTGCCCCCCCACACTGTACATCCCCCCACACTGTACTGCCCACCCACACTGTACTGCCCCCCCACACTGTACATCCCCCCACACTGTACTTCCCCCCCCACACTGTACATCCCCCCACACTGTACTTCCCCCCTACACTGTACTGCCCCCCCACACTGTACTGCCCCCCACACTGTACTGCCCCCCCACTGTACTGCCCTCCCACACTGTACATCCCCCCACACTGTACTTCCCCCCCCACACTGTACATCCCCCCACACTGTACTTCCCCCCCCACACTGTACATCCCCCCACACTGTACTTCCCCCCTACACTGTACTGCCCCCCCACACTGTACTGCCCCCCCACTGTACTGCCCTCCCACACTGTACATCCCCCCACACTGTACTTCCCCCCACACTGTACTTCCCCCCTACACTGTACTGCCCTCCCACACTGTACTTCCCCCCACACTGTACTTCCCCCCCACACTGTTCTTCCCCCCTACACTGTACTGCCCCCCACACTGTACATCCCCCCCACACTGTACTGCCCCCCCACGCTGTACTACCCCCCCACACTGTACTGCCCCCCCACTGTACTGCCCTCCCACACTGTACATCCCCCCACACTGTACTTCCCCCACACACTGTACTTCCCCCCCACACTGTACTGCCCCCCCCACACTGTACATCCCCCCACACTGTACTTCCCCCCCACACTGTACTGCCCCCCCACTGTACTGCCCACCCACACTGTACTGCCCGCCCACACTGTACTTCCCCCCCACAGTGTACTGCCCCCCCACACTGTACATCCCCCACACACTGTACTGCCCCCCACACTGTACTACCCCCCCCACTGTACTACCCCCCCCACTGTACTGCCCCCCCACACTGTACTGCCCCCCCACTGTACTGCCCCCCCACACTCTGTACTGCCTCCCCACACTCTGTACTGCCCCCCCACACTCTGTACTGCCCCCGGTATGGTGTTCTGCCCCCCTGCATTTTATTTCTGTGAATTGCATTGAAAGACTGTGGTTCTGGTGTGGAGCTGCTTTGACTACTCAAACTGAAGGCCTGTTCACATTGTCCACATTGATCCAGACCACAGCCTCTTCAGGGAGTCTGAACCGGAGTGTGTTTCTAGTGGGCGGGGGGAGAAGACATGGCATAGGGTGCAATGCATTCTGGGTAGTGAACAAACCAAGCTAACCACATGGATCAGAAGAAGAAACACTTAGAAAACATCTCATGGGCAGAAGTGGAGAAGAGAGGAAGAAGAAGAGAGGAAGAAGAAGAGAGGAAGAAGAAGAGAGGTAGAAGAAGAGAGGAAGAAGAAGAGAGGTAGAAGAAGAGAGGAAGAAGAAGAGAGGTAGAAGAAGAGAAGAAGAAGAAGAGAGGAAGAAGAAGAGAGGAAGACTCACTGATATCTGGTCTGAAGGCCAAAATGCCTTGAGAATACCTGATGTAGTGAGAGAGAGAGAGGTTGGTGGTGGTCAGAGGGTGAATGTATCATTCACTCCCTCAGTGACTCCCTCAGTGACTCCCTCAGTGGCTCCCTCAGTGACTCCCTCAGTGACTCCCTCAGTGGCTCCCTCGGTGACTCCCTTGGTGACTCCCTCATTGACTCCCTCAGTGACTCCCTCAGTGGCTCCCTCAGTGACTCCCTCAGTGGCTCCCTCAGTGACTCCCTCAGTGACTCCCTCATTGACTCCCTCAGTGACTCCCTCGGTGGCTCCCTCGGTGACTCCCTCGGTGACTCCCTCAGTGACTCCCTCAGTGACTCCCTCAGTGGCTCCCTCGGTGACTCCCTCGGTGACTCCCTCATTGACTCCCTCAGTGACTCCCTCAGTGGCTCCCTCGGTGACTCCCTCAGTGACTCCCTCAGTGGCTCCCTCAGTGACTCCCTCAGTGACTCCCTCAGTGACTCCCTCATTGACTCCCTCAGTGGCTCCCTCGGTGACTCCCTCGGTGACTCCCTCAGTGACTCCCTCAGTGGCTCCCTCAGTGACTCCCTCAGTGACTCCCTCAGTGGCTCCCTCGGTGACTCCCTTGGTGACTCCCTCATTGACTCCCTCAGTGACTCCCTCAGTGGCTCCCTCAGTGACTCCCTCAGTGGCTCCCTCAGTGACTCCCTCAGTGACTCCCTCATTGACTCCCTCAGTGACTCCCTCGGTGGCTCCCTCGGTGACTCCCTCGGTGACTCCCTCAGTGACTCCCTCAGT
>NC_137654.1:2679888-2712388 GCF_963422515.1 Blennius ocellaris
GGTTTTTCCTCAAGGCTCTGGGTCTTCTTCTGGGCTCTGGGTCTTCTTCTGGGCTCTGGGTCTTCTTCTGGGCTCTGGGTCTTCTTCTGGGCTCTGGGTCTTCTTCTGGGCTCTGGTCTTCTTCTGGGCTCTGGTTTTCCTCAAGGCTCTGGGTCTTCTTCTGGGCTCTGGTTTCTCAAGGCTCTGGGTCTTCTTCTGGGCTCTGGGTCTTCTTCTGGGCTCTGGTTTTCCTCAAGGCTCTGGGTTTTCTTCTGGGCTCTGGGTCTTCTTCTGGGCTCTGGGTCTTCTTCTGGGCTCTGGTTTTCCTCAAGGCTCTGGGTCTTCTTCTGGGCTCTGGGTCTTCTTCTGGGCTCTGGTTTTCCTCAAGGCTCTGGGTCTTCTTCTGGGCTCTGGGTCTTCTTCTGGGCTCTGGTTTTCCTCAAGGCTCTGGTTTTCCTGAGGGATCTGGTTTTTCTCAAGGCTCAGGTTTTCCTCAAGGCTCTGGTTTTCTTCAAGGCTCTGGTTTACCTGAGGGCTCTGGTTTACAGTGGTACAATGGTACAATGGTACAGTGGTACAATAGTACAGTGGTATAATAGTACAGTGGTACAGTGGTACAATGGTACAATGGTACAGTGGTACCGTGGTACAATGGCACCATGGTACAGTGGTACAGGGTTACAATGGTACAGTGGTACCGTTGGTACCGTGGTACGGTGGTACAATGGTACAGTGGTACAGTGGTACAATGGCACCATGGTACAAGGGTACAATGGTACAATGGTACAGTGGTACCGTGGTACAGTGGTACAGTGGTACAGTGGTACAATGGTACAATGGTACAGTGGTACAGTGGTACCGTGGTACCGTGGTACCGTGGTACCGTGGTACAGTGTACAGTGGTACCGTGGTACAATGGTACCATGGTACAGTGGTACAATGGTACAGTGGTACAGTGGTACCGTGGTACCGTGGTACAGTGGTACCGTGGTACAATGGTACCATGGTATAGTGGTACAATGGTACAGTGGTGTGCCCTATCCCGGGGAGCTGGGCAGTCTCAGAGTTTGATTCTTGATCAGGGGTTGATTCTGGAGCATGGTTCTTGATCAGGGGTTGATTCTGGAGCATGGTTCTTGATCAGGGGTTGATTCTGGAGCATGGTTCTTGATCAGGGGTTGATTCTGGAGCATGGTTCTTGATCAGGGGTTGATTCTGGAGCATGATTCTTGATCAGGGGTTGATTCTGGAGCATGATTCTTGATCAGGGGTTGGTTCTGGAGCATGGTTCTTGATCAGGGGATGATTCTGGAGCATGGTTCTTGATCAGGGGTTGGTTCTGGAGCATGATTCTTGATCAGGGGTTTATTCTGGAGCATGGTTCTTGATCAGGGGTTGGTTCTGGAGCATGGTTCTTGATCAGGGGTTTATTCTGGAGCATGGTTCTTGATCAGGGGTTGGTTCTGGAGCATGGTTCTTGATCAGGGGTTGATTCTGGAGCATGTTCTGCCCTAGTGTGTTTCCCTGGTTTCCTGCAGTGGAACGTCTATCTGGGGCAGGTTGGTGACTGGGTTCAGACCATCTTCTGAGAGGTGTCGTTCCAGCGACCGTCCGGACCGACTCCGGGCGTCCTGGTTTGACATGGATATCTGGATGCATCAGATAATCTCAGCACCCGCACATTGTGAGTCGGTGAAATCAGTGGCACAATGGGGGCTTGGAGAGCAGTTTTCAGCCTGTCAGTGTGTTAGACTGGGCGGCCCCGGGGCCCTCTGTTAAAGAATAGTGTCACACACATCACCAAGGTGGTCCGGGGAGATTAGCACCCTTCATTCCACTCCAACTCTCGGCACTGTGCCCCGGGGGATGCTGGGATATGCAGATTTTGATAAAGAATTACACGTACACAAGACAAGCACAAGGAAATGTTTACTGTGGTGGTGAAGGAGCGGTGAGGCCGGTGACCATGGCGCTTGTCTCTGCCTCTCACTGGATCTGCTCAGAGGACAGACGTCTTGTCTTCCGTCCTCAGAGCACAGAAACACTCCTTAAATGAAAGATCTGAAGCCTCCAAAATGGTTTTGGAGAATCTGCTTCTAAGCAGGAATCCTGTTCTCAGGTTTGTTGAGAACGTCTTCTTTTCTTTATGTCTGTGATTCGTTCTGTGTTGCTTCATATCATATAGTTTTAACCCCTTCAGTCCCAGCTTGATTCAGCCTGGTGTTACAGTAAGTTCAACCTGGTGGACTGCTGTGGAATGAAGCTGTAGTCTGCCTTCAACTTCAGTCAGCAGGGACGCACTCCACAACCATGTTAGCAAAAGCAATATGAGAAAGATATATAAATAAATATGTACATAAACTTGATAATAAAAATACATTTTATGAGTGATTGAACACAATCCTGATCTCCTCATGTTTTAGATGTTCCATTGTTCAGCCAGTGAAGTTTTCTACTTAAACACATGATCTGGCAGCATCAATACAAATCCACGAGCCGGGGTTTACTTGGAAGAGCTTTGTTATTGAGCATGTGGCGATTCAGATAAAACAGTTTGTCAAGTTTGAAGGTTCGTTGAGATCAGAAGTGGCCCACCAAACACCCAACGTGGTTTAGACTTTGGCTTTTGGGCTCAATCCGGTCGGGCCATCATAGATGTGATACGTTGACATTAGGTTGTTGTTGGACAACCCAACCATCGTCATGGACCAGATCCAGCCTCAGACCCAGTGTGACTCACGTCGGGTGTTTGGTGGGTGTCAAGCTGCATGTGAAGCTTCATGCTACTGCAGGATGTCTGCGCTATGACCATTTTTTTCTTTGGTCACAAGACATTGACTTTTCAATCTATGTGGTGAAACTCCTCACTTTGATAACTTTTAATTGTGTGAATACAACGCTACACAACTCTACACAACTCTACATAAATCTACACAACTCTACACAACTCTACATAAATCTACACAACTCTACACAACTCTACACAACTCTACACAACTCTACACAACTCTACATAAATCTACACAACTCTACACAAACCTATCTTTTTCAGCACTTTTTTGTCAATTGTCTCATTGAATTAATGACTGTCTGAAATCATATCTACATAATGAATATATGATGATTAATGGTATGACGATTATGTGATTTGCACATTGTTGGTTCAGGGTTGTTGGTTCAAATCCAACTGGGTGTGCGTGGGGTTTACAAGTTGTCCCTGCTACGTGTGTGGGTTTCCTCTCATTGTCGAAACACAAGAGGAGGTGAAGGACGGAGCAGAGTCAGTGAAGGGCAACCTGCTGAGTGTGTGTGTGTGTGTGTGTGTGTCTGTGTGCATGTGTGTGTGTGTGTGTGTGTGTGTCTGGGCGACCTGAACAGGAAACGCCGTGTAGACGATGGATGGATGAACAAAGCGTTTGTTCTCTTTTCTACCAGAAACAGAGGTCTTAATGAAGACATCTTTTCCACGACCCAAAAAAGATGTTTCTTTCTTTTTTCTTTTTTTTTTTTTTTTATAAAAAAAAAAAGAAAGACATTTTTAAACACATTCCAGTCACTCCAATGTGCTTTTATAGAGAAAATAGAAAAGTCCAACATCCACATGAGCAGCAGGTGTGTTTGTGACTGTGGAAAGAAAAACTCCCTCTACCTTTGTAGAAACCAGAGTCAGAGGTGGAGGAGAGGAGAGGAGAGGAGGGGAGAGGAGGGGAGGGGAGGGGAGGGGAGGAGGAGAGGAGAGGAGGGGAGAGGAGAGGAGAGGAGGGGAGAGGAGAGGAGAGGAGAGGAGAGGAGAGGAGAGGAGAGGAGAGGAGAGGAGGAGAGGAGAGGAGGGGAGAGGAGAGGAGAGGAGAGGAGAGGAGAGGAGAGGAGAGGAGAGGAGAGGAGGAGAGGAGAGGAGGGGAGAGGAGAGGAGAGGAGGGGAGAGGAGAGGAGAGGAGAGGAGAGGAGAGGAGAGGAGAGGAGAGGAGAGGAGGGGAGGGGAGGGGAGAGGAGAGGAGGGGAGAGGAGAGGAGAGGAGAGGAGAGGAGGGGAGAGGAGGGGAGGGGAGGGGAGGGGAGGGGAGAGGAGAGGAGAGGAGAGGAGAGGAGAGGAGAGGAGAGGAGAGGAGAGGAGGGGAGGGGAGGGGAGAGGAGAGGAGAGGAGAGGAGAGGAGAGGAGAGGAGAGGAGAGGAGAGGAGAGGAGAGGAGGGGAGGAGAGGAAAGACAGAGAAAGACTTGGTGGGGAGAAACACACAATAGCCTTGTTAGTGCTACATACATTGTTTTTTCTTTTTAATAATACAGTAATCACAGTGATCCAAATATTAAACCAGCCTGAGCAACAACAGAGCGCGAAAAAGATGTTTCACTTTTCTACCCAACGTTGACGTGGTTGAGACGTTCTATCCAATGTGTGTAGAACTCTTTGTGCTGCTGGGAGCTCAGAGGAGGAACCTCGGGTTCTCCGTTGTTCCATCACAGTAGAACACATTGTGATGTGCTCCTCTTGTGCTCGTCCAGGCAGCCGGATAGACGAAGTGTCAGACGTGGAGTCTGAACCCGACCTGCCTCTGAAGAGGAAGCAGCGCCGCAGCCGCACCACCTTCACCGCAGAGCAGCTGGAGGAGCTGGAGAAGGCCTTCGAGAGAACCCACTACCCCGACATCTACACCCGGGAGGAGCTGGCCCAGAGGACCAAGCTGACGGAGGCCAGGGTCCAGGTAACACTCAACCAGCCTCATCCAGCCTCATACAGCCTGGTCCAACCTCATCTAGCCTCATCCAGTCTCATACAGCCTCATACAGCCTCATCCAGCCTCATCCAGCCTCATCCAACCTCATCTAGCCTCATCCAACCTCATCTAGCCTCATCCAGTCTCATACAGCCTCATACAGCCTCATCCAGCCTCATCCAGCCTCATCCAGCCTCATCCAGCCTCATCCAGCCTGATTCAACCTCATCCAGCCTCATCCAACCTCATCTAGCCTCATCCAGTCTCATCCAGCCTCATCCAACCTCATCCAGCCTCATACAGTCTCATCCAGTCTCATACAGCCTCATAGAGCCTCATCCAGCCTCATCCAACCTCATCCAGCCTCATCCAGTCTCATCCAGTCTCATACAGCCTCATACAGCCTCATCCAGCCTCATCCAAACTCAACCAGCCTCACCCAACCTCATCTAGCCTCACCCAGCCTCATCCAGCCTCATCCAGTCTCATCTAGCCTCATCCAACCTCATCCAACCTCATCCAACCTCATCCAACCTCAACCAGCCTCACCCAACCTCATCTACCCTCATCCAACCTCATCCAACCTCATCCAACCTCAACCAGCCTCACCCAACCTCATCTACCCTCATCCAGTCTCATCCAGCCTCATCCAGTCTCATCCAGTCTCATCCAGTCTCAGCTGAATGGAACATGATGTCGCACTGCTGGATATTTGAAGCCATTTCCTGTATTTCTATGTTTTATGCTGCACAAGGAAACAAACATGAGCCTCAGTGGAACTGGTGAAGGTTCTCCTGGTGAAGGTTCTTCTGGTGAAGGTTCTCCTGGTGAAGGTTCTCCTGGTGAAGGTTCTTCTGGTGAAGGTTCTCCTGGTGAAGGTTCTCCTGGTGAAGGTTCTTCTGGTGAAGGTTCTCCTGGTGAAGGTTCTTCTGCTGGTTCAGACCAGAGGTCCAGAGGAACGTTCTAGAACATTCTCTCCGATTATGATTCACCCTTTTTGCCTCTTGTATTTTGAGATCAAGTAGCACACACACACACACACACACACACACACACACACACACACACACACACACACACACACACACACACACACACACACACACACACACACACACACACACACACACACACACACACACATACAGAGCAGTACCATCACTTTCTGACAGCTGTTCATATCTGGATTGAGCGACCTGTGTGTGTGTGTGTGTGTGTGTGTGTGTGTGTGTGCGTGTGTGTGTGTGTGTGTGTGTGTGTGTGTGTGTGCTGCAGCAGCAGCTGCTGGGCCTTCATTCCTCCAGCATGTCTCACTCCACAGTTTCTTGGCCTGGATCAGTTTTTCCCACCACTTCTCCGCCCAGCACTCAGTGTAGAACCCCCCCTTCCCAGAGCGGGGGTCTCGGGGGAGCGCCGTGCCACGGCAGCAATGTGGATCAATCAAGACCTCGAAAACCAAGACAGTGAGAAAGCGGCCTGGCCGGAGGACAGGTGCATCCGCTCTCAGCGCACTGACAAGCCTCCAGCCATCAGCTGCGTTCTGCAGCAGTCTGTGCTCGTCCATGTGTTGGACTGTGGAAACCCAGCAGGCCGCCCTGCCACCACTGAGCTGTGACGTTTGGAAATACATTCATGAAAGGAATAAGCGGGATGTTCTGCAACAGACCTGAGGGTCATGATACTTTTTAGCGCTTCTGCTCCACCGGCCCTCAGGGGTTCACTTGGAAATCCTCAATCAGTTGATAATTACCATTATTATTGGCTTCATTACATCTAAAATAGTCCTTTTTCCACGTTGTTTGCCATCATTACATTATTGGTTGTGTAGCACCTTGTCCAGCAGAGCAAGACATTATTACCGCTTCACAGTGGAAAAAAAGACATTTTTTACTTATTTACAGAACTTGAATTTGAGAAAAAATGAATAATTATTTCCAGGCAAAGACCAAGACTAAGAAAAAGAGATGCAGAGTAACAGCAGCTCATAAAGCAGTTTTAATAACTGCTTTTCATTGCCCGGCGCTGGTCTACAGGGTCGTCCTGTGGTTGCTTCAGGTCTCACATCCACAGTGAGGCAGAAACTCTTTGTTGACCTTTCTCCTTCAGTTCCTCCTGCCGGACTCTCAGGCCCCGCCCACACCAGCCAAAACCATCTTTTTTCTGCCCGCTGTTCTCAAACTACATTCCGTCCACATGTCACTGTGAATGCTGCGCAACCCGAGGGCATGTAGTACACATGCCAGGCCTGTAGGGGCGCTGTGACCCTAAAGTACACCAAAAGCAGGAGAAGACACGGAGCACATTGACATTTAGAAGTAGATTCCTGCTCATATAGGTATATATTTCCACACTAGAGTAGCATGATATTAAATGGACGCGTGGTGAAGTGGGTGGAGATCATGATCGCTAAGTCATTTGCAATCATGTCCACGACCAAAACTACATTTTAAGTGGGAGAAAGCTCCAGAAGCAAATTCAGACAAGGACAACACCTGGAACAGTGGGGGGATGTCGAGAGAGAAAAACAACAACAAAACAGACAATCATTGAAATGGGTCATTAACTGTCACTTACTGTCGCCACAGCAGGAGTGTGTTGGACATTAGTGACTATTATTATTATTGTTTTTATTATTATTATTATTATTGTTGTTGTTGTTGTTGTAGCTCTAAACATGCTGTAGAACTCTAACTATTGTACACAGTGTGACGATGTGTCCAGTATTTGCAGTAGTGCAGTGGGATATACAGTACAGGAAGTAATGAGTGGCGGTGTGTGTTCAGTCCATGAGTGTTGATGTGGGTCACATGTCAGGAGGCAGAGTTCAGGACTGTGACTCTGTGGGGAAGAAGCTGTTCCAGTTCCTCCGGAGGCTCCTGTAGCAGGAGGGTGAAGAGTGTGTGTGCTGGGTGACGGGGGTCTGGACTGATTTCCTGGCCCTCCTGTAGAAGTCCTCTCTGGCAGGAAGTGGTGCAGCGGCGCTACGCTGGGCGGCTCCCACCACCTCTGAAAGACCTCCGGTCCGAGGCAGAGCAGCTCCGTACCAGACTGATGCAGTTGGTCAGGAGGCTCTGGAGGGTGCGGCGGTAGAAGTTCACCAGGAGGTCTGAGGAAGGTCCTCAGGACGAGGAGGTGCTGGGGATCCTTCTTCACTAGCTTGGAGCAGCCGGTCGTCCAGGTGAGATCCTCGGAGACGTGGACTCCCAGGAACTTGAAGTTGTTTACACGCTCCACGCCGTACCCTTTATGTGACTGGTGGAAGGGGGTCAGAGTTCTTCCCGAAGGCCACGACGAGCTCCTTGGTCTTCTCAGTGCGAGCAGCAGGTGGTGGGGTGTGGTACCACTCAGCCAGACAATCCACCTCCTCCCTGTAGGCAGGCCCATCACCGTGGTGTCATCTGCAAACCTCATGATGGTGTTGGAACCGTGGACAGGTCTGCAGTCACGGGGGAGGAGGGAGCAGAGGAAGGGACTCGTCACACAGCCTTGTGGTACACCAGTGTTCATGGTGATGGGAGAGGAACATGTTGAGGCCGGCTGGTCAGGAAGTCCGGGAACCAGGTGCACATCAGGGAACTGATGCCGAGGTCTGGGAGTTTGGATGAGTTTCCAGAGGATGAAGGTATTGAATGCTGAACTGAAGTCTACGAACAGCATTCTGATGTCTGACCCTCCAGAGTGCAGCGCTATGGAGACTGCATCCTCTGGGCTCCTGTTCTGACGGCAGATCAATTGATGGGGGTCCAGGGTGGAGGGGGGGCAGGATTTGAGGTGTGCTAGGACCAGCTGTTCTAAGCACTTTGTGATGATGGGGGTGAGGTGCTACTGGGGGGTCGTCATTGAGGCTGGATGGGTTGGAGTTTTTGGGTCTCGGGACGATGGAGGTGGATTTGAAGCAGGTCGGTACCACAGCATGGACCAAGGACAGGTTAAACATGTCCGTCAGCACTGTTATTATTATTATTATTATTATTATATTAATAATAATAATAATAATAATGATAATAATGACACTAAGAATGAAAAGAAATGAAGAAATGTATAACTTGTAAACAACTTACAGTTTGATACACTAATATCAGAATAAATAAATACCCTCTCAAGTTAAATAATGCCCTTATCCATCCATCCATCCATCCATCCATCCATCCATCCATCCATCCATCCATCCATCCATCATCTTTCCCATATGGGATGTCAGACCTCAGTCCTCCTCCCAGGGTGGTCAACCTCTAAAGGAAGACCACCAGGGGGCGTCCTCATCAGATGAACCTCCTGTACGGACTCCTCTCCATGAGGAGGAGCAGCACCTCCCCTCTGAGTCTCTCCTTACCAAGTGGGATGTCCGCCTCTCGACAGACGAAACTCATTCTCAATCGCTTTCTTTCGGTCGAGAGCCAAAGTTCCTGACCACAGGAGAGGGAGGGGATGGAGAGAGGGAGGGATGGAGAGAGGGAGGGATGGAGAGAGGGAAGGGATGGAGAGAGGGAGGGATGGAGAGAGGGAGGGGATGGAGAGAGGGAGGGATGGAGAGAGGGAGGGATGGAGAGAGGGAGGGGATGGAGAGAGGGAGGGATGGAGAGAGGGAGGGATGGAGAGAGGGAAGGGATGGAGAGAGGGAGGGATGGAGAGAGGGAGGGGATGGAGAGAGGGAGGGATGGAGAGAGGGAGGGATGGAGAGAGGGAGGGGATGGAGAGAGGGATGGAGAGAGGGAGGGGATGGAGAGAGGGAGGGATGGAGAGAGGGAGGGGATGGAGAGAGGCAGGGATGGAGAGAGGGAGGGATGAAGAGAGGGAGGGGATGAAGAGAGGGAGGGGATGGAGAGAGGCAGGGATGGAGAGAGGGAGGGATGGAGAGAGGGAGGGGATGGAGAGAGGGAGGGATGGAGAGAGGGAGGGATGGAGAGAGGGAGGGGATGGAGAGAGGGAGGGGATGGAGAGAGGGAGGGATGGAGAGAGGGAGGGGATGGAGAGAGGCAGGGATGGAGAGAGGGAGGGATGGAGGGAGGGAGGGATGGAGAGAGGGAGGGGATGGAGAGAGGGAGGGATGAGAGAGGGAGGGGATGGAGAGAGGGAGGGATGGAGGAAGGGAGGGATGGAGAGAGGGAGGGGATGGAGGAAGGGAGGGATGGAGAGAGGGAGGGGATGGAGAGAGGGAGGGATGGAGAGAGGGAGGGATGGAGGGCGAGCAGTAAACAGAAAGCTCTGCTCTGTTGCTCAGCTCCTCTTGGTACAGTGACGGTGTTTGTGCTCAGCTCCTCTTGGTACAGTGACGGTGTTTGTGCTCAGCTCCTCTTGGTACAGTGACGGTGTTCGTGCTCAGCTCCTCTTGGTACAGTGACGGTGTTCGTGCTCAGCTCCTCTTGGTACAGTGACGGTGTTCGTGCTCAGCTCCTCTTGGTACAGTGACGGTGTTCGTGCTCAGCTCCTCTTGGTACAGTGACGGTGTTTGTGCTCAGCTGCTCTTGGTACAGTGACGGTGTTCATGCTCAGCTCCTCTTGGTACAGTGACGGTGTTCGTGCTCAGCTCCTCTTGGTACAGTGACGGTGTTTGTGCTCAGCTGCTCTTGGTACAGTGACGGTGTTCGTGCTCAGCTCCTCTTGGTACAGTGACGGTGTTTGTGCTCAGCTCCTCTTGGTACAGTGACGGTGTTCGTGCTCAGCTCCTCTTGGTACAGTGACGGTGTTTGTGCTCAGCTCCTCTTGGTACAGTGACGGTGTTCATGCTCAGCTCCTCTTGGTACAGTGACGGTGTTCGTGCTCAGCTGCTCTTGGTACAGTGACGGTGTTCGTGCTCAGCTCCTCTTGGTACAGTGACGGTGTTCGTGCTCAGCTCCTCTTGGTACAGTGACGGTGTTCGTGCTCAGCTGCTCTTGGTACAGTGACGGTGTTCGTGCTCAGCTCCTCTTGGTACAGTGACGGTGTTCGTGTCAGTGTTCTGTCTGTCCCAACCTGTGGCCGATCTCACCATCCGCCCTCCATCACTTTGGAACAAGACCCCAAAATACTTAAAGTCCTCATCTCGGGAAGGTGAGCCCACTCCACCTGGAGACAATGTGCCATTGTTTTCCATGAGAGCACCATGGACATGGAGGTCTTGATCTTCCTTCCAGCCTCTCCACAGTCAGCTGCAAACAGTGAACGCTGGAGACGCTCATGCAATGTTTGAGGAAGACCACAGCATCTACAGGAGGCAGCGAGGCCCTCCTCCTCCCGTCCAGCCCCGCGGCTCCAGGTTACCCAGTCTTTGCCATTGTGAGTGTTGAAGTCCCCAGTAGGACTATGGAGTGTGTTGGCGGTGCTCTATCCAGGACTTCACACACTCACGCCAAGAAAGTTGGTTGCTCTGAGCTGCTGGTTGCATCGGCACAAATAACAGTCATGGTTTTCATGGTTTTCCTCCTTGCAACCTTTCGTCTCAGTCTCTTAATGTCTGTTAATAGAGAACTCGTCCACACAACGGAGACTTGGGCCACAGGGGGAAGGCGGACAGAAACAGCAGCCCAGACTTCAACTTTTTTTTCACACCTTCAAAAAACGTGTCTGCACGGTGCACACAGGATTGTGGCTGGCAGCGCCACTGTTTGTCTGGACCTCCAGACCCGTCCACTCAGGACCACGCTCTCCAGACCCGTCCAGCTCAGGACCACGCTCTCCAGACCCGTCCACTCAGGACCACGCTCTCCAGACCCGTCCACTCAGGACCACGCTCTCCAGACCCGTCCACTCAGGACCACGCTCTCCAGACCCGTCCACTCAGGACCACGCTCTCCAGACCCGTCCCCTCAGGACCACGCTCTCCAGACCCGTCCCCTCAGGACCACGCTCTCCAGACCCGTCCACTCAGGACCACGCTCTCCAGACCCGTCCACTCAGGACCACGCTCTCCAGACCCGTCCCCTCAGGACCACGCTCTCCAGACCCGTCCACTCAGGACCACGCTCTCCAAACCCGTCCACTCAGGACCACGCTCTCCAGACCCGTCCACTCAGGACCACGCTCTCCAAACCCGTCCACTCAGGACCACGCTCTCCAGACCCGTCCACTCAGGACCACGCTCTCCAGACCCGTCCACTCAGGACCACGCTCTCCAGACCCGTCCACTCAGGACCACGCTCTCCAGACCCGTCCACTCAGGACCACGCTCTCCAGACCCGTCCACTCAGGACCACGCTCTCCAGACCCGTCCACTCAGGACCACGCTCTCCACAGCAGAGCTCTCAGCATCACCAGACTACACAAGCCTTTCCATCATGGCAAGGCAGGTCAATAATGTGCCTCACAAATCAAATGTCCTTCACTTATCAAATGTCCTGTAGTTTTCTGTGGTTCCGTCAGTTTAAAGCAGACCATGAATTGTTTATCTGCCAGATTCTTCAGCTCAACTCAATTCAGTTTGGATTTTTCATTGACAAATCAAATGCTGTTTTCTCTTGACAATCAAAGCACAGAATTTTGGATTTCCCAAGTAACTCTGTCTAATTTAACAGCCCATGTGCATTTCTGGGCACGCTAAATGAATCAGCTGGAAGAGTGAACTTCAGCAGAGTTTATTTCACTCTTTCCATCACATCTTTGTTCTGCACAAGTACTAGTTATGTTCTGCTTCTCTTGCAGAAGCACCACAGGCAGACAACACCTCTTCTAATTATTTGAGTCTCCTCTACAGAAATAGAAGTCCAAATGATCTTTTCCACTTGAAAGGCATGTTTTCATTTGCTCCAAATGAAAAAGGATTCCTGAAGAAAGTGGCTGGCTGGAAGGCTCCAGGCCAGGCAGAGCCTCTGCAGCAGCTCCCAGTGTGTGTGTGTGTGTGTGTGTGTGTGTGTGTGTGTGTGTGTGTGTGTGTGTGTGTGCATTAACATTAACTCACTGTTGAATTAAAATAAGTTAAAGAGTAGAACTCCAGTTACCTTTGTGAGGTAGAGTGTGTGAGGAGAAGGTGTGCATGGGGGGGGGGGGGGGGGGTGCATACAGTGGAGTTGTGTGTGTGAGGGGGGGGTGTGTATGGCATGGTGTGTGTGAGGCAGTCATAGTGTGTATGTGTGTGTGTGTGTGTGTGTGTTCAGTAGGCTGACAGGTTCACACTCGCTGTGAGCTTCGCTCTTTCTCTCAGTTTTAATTAAGAACTTCACATTAGTGGCCTGTTGAGATGAAAGAGGACAGAAGAGTTGCTTTCGGCGATACACACCTCTTTGTTACTACTTGCTACTGGACTAGGGAGAAGGTGTGTGTGTGTGTGTGTGTGTGTGTGTGTGTGTGTGTGTGTTTGTGTGTGTGTGTGTGTGTGTGTGTGTGTGTGTGTGTGTGCAGAAGGTGAAGAAGGTGAAACAGGTCGGTCTTCATGCTTGTGCAGGAATGTGAAGGTTGCATCGTTTTGATATCAAACCATTTGACTCAAACTCTTCCTGTTTTTCTTCACTGTTTGTTTGTGTTGTTTGAACTTTCCCAGAATTCAACCCGAGTTGTTCCTCTCTGGATTGGGGCTTGTGGTTCAACACATTCATTGGTTCACTAAATACTGATTTAATTTTTTTTATTTCACTCAGAACATTTCTGCACTCCAGAATATTATTTTGAGTTCCTACATCAGTCATGCGGATGCAGCAGAACATGAACTAATACTAACAGAGCAAAGTTTCATTTTGAAACATTTTGAGACGGAAGTGTGGATCAGAGTACGGCTGTGTGCAAAAGATGAAATCATTTTCACAACTAAAATTGTTTGGTGTTTTCGGGCATTATGGGATGTGTTTTACAATGTGTCTTGCAAATGTCCCGTGTCCTCTGTCAATGTCTGACTTAGCTGAAGTAAAACTTAGTAAATGTTCATTTATGTTCTCATCCTGATTGGACTACGTTTTCCTCTGTGACTGAAGGTGTGGTTCAGCAATCGAAGAGCCCGGTGGAGGAAACAAGCAGGAGCCAATCAGCTGGCAGCATTCAACCACCTCCTGCCTGGTGGGTTTCCTCCCACCGGTATGCCCACGCTTCCCACTTACCAGCTGCCAGAGTCTGGATATCCCAGCAACACGCTGTCCCAAGGTGAGGACGTTCATTTCAGCAGACTTCATCCCTCTGTCACTGTTTCCTCTGCTCTTTTTGTGTTTGATGTATTTATTCAAGTTTCTAACAGAACAAGGCTAGTAGGCCAAGATAAGTATAACGGGTCTGTGCCATGCACATTTTGTTTATATCCTGACATCTGTCCAAACTTAACAAAAAGTTCCAAAATGTCTCAGCTCTGCTCACAAACAGCAGATGGTCCTCCTGAAGAGAAAGTTTACACTCAGTGCCCCACCTTGATCTGCCATGAAAAGAACTATTGCTTCTTGTAGCTCTGGCCGGTGGTCCAAGAGCTAGGACAAACAACAGAGGGCTGAGGGGAGAGCCCTGAGGGGTGCCACGATGCGGGCTCAACGGTTTTGAATAAAAGTTATTGATAAGCACCATAGCTGAGGGCCAAGCATATAAAATCCGTATGCAGAATACAAATGACTGAAATCTCCAGTGTCAAAGAAGTAATCCCACTCAACTCTATCAAATGTCTTTTCTGCATCCATGGAGAGAAGCGGTTCAGACTCCGTTTGGCTGGGATTGCACAGCACATGAAATACATGACAAATACTAAAAGAGGAAGGTCTATCTTGAACAAAACCGGTCTGATCAGGAGATCTGATGTTGGGCAGAACCTCAACAGACGACGGGCCAAAACTTTGGCTAGAATCTTTACAGTCACAGATCAACAGTGAGATTAGCCTGTAGCTCCCGCTCTCTAATGAAGTCAATCAGTTTCTGGGAGCAGTGTAATACAGGATCAACTATTAGGAAGAGCACTTCTGTTAAGACTCTCTGAGTACAATGAAGCCAATAGGGCAGTTGTTTTTCAGAAAACGCAGGATAAAACTCAACCTACTGGGCCTGTTGACTCGCCAGATTGTAATGGTTGATTGACACTAGAATCTCCTGCTGCTGTAAAGGTGCATCCAGGGCCGAGACATCCTCTGGAGACAAAGCTGGAATCTGCATGTCTCTGAAGAAATCAGAGAGAGGATGAGAGTCACTGGAGTTATCAGAGCTGTGCAGTTTATAATAGTAACACTGGAAGGCTCCATTGATTCCTTGTTGATCTGGAACAGTGTTTCCATCTTGGGAAGTCACACCATTATTTATTAGTTTAGCTGTCGCACCTTCCAACTGTCTTGCCAGAGCCTCACCTGTCTTGTCCCCACGCTCATGTAAGTTCTATAACTGATATATGTCAGCAGGTTGTGCTCTGCATCAAGCTTTAAATGCTCTTTATACAGATCTTGAGAGGAGTTCTGAGTTCCCGTTATCCAAATCAGCTATTTGTCTTTCCAACTCCTTTTGTTTCGAAACAGACTTTCTTTTCTTCTTGGCCATAAAGGAGATCACCTGCCCCCAAAGATAGACACATTCAATTTGAAAAGCCGGGACATTTGGTCAGAAATGAAATTAACAAAACTGTCATTACTTAACAAAGAGAGTTAAATCTCCAAAGTCATCTGTGGGAGATAATATCAGGTATATTTTGTTTTGATCAAAGAGGTGTAAGATCTGATATTAGTATAGATTGGTAATTACATGACTGAACATTTCTGTTTAGCTTATCTGTAGGAACATGATTAGTTCTGCTGTAAGTTTGATGCCGATTGAGAAAAAGGAGTACTGTCTGTCTTGTGGTTGTAAAATGTGCCAAATATCTGAGAGGTCATACGTGGAGAGAAATAACATTCCCAGGATCCAGACATGGATTAAATCCCCCATAATGAGTAGGCGTGACTTTAAGCAGGACATAAGTGTGAAATCCATGAAAAGAATTGTGGGTCATCACAGTTTGGGGCGTATATCTTGACTAAAGTAGCTTTATTTGAGTTATAGTGAACCGATGACTATCACACATTGACCACTGTAATCAGTTCAAACTGAAGCAGGAGATGTGCTTCTTCAATAAATGCTATTCCAGCACCCAGATGTCTGAATTGTGTGAGAACCTTTTTCCTTTTAACAGGGTGGGTCAAGCCTTTCACATTCCAGGTGATAAAAGTGTAATGCAAGCCATGAAAGACAACGCTCAAGTTCACAAATGTATAACGACTACAGAACAAAATAACAGTTTCATTATATACTTATGATATTCAGTTAAGAAAAAAAGTGAAATCACCAATATCCTGTACGAATAATTAAAAAAGAAAAAACCTAAATGCACACAAGACGTCTCCTATCAGTGGCAGTGGAACAAAGTGTGCCTCCTCATGCTCATCACACTCTCACCATTCTCTCATTGTGTCCGTTACAAAGGCTTCTTCATAGTTCTGGATTCTTCAGGACAGTTTCATGTGTGTGCCACAAGCTTTGAACGTATAACTGTGACTAAAGCTTTCTGTTTGTAGTTGATGCAGAAATCAAATTGAGCTCATTGATGTATTGGAGCTGACGGAGAAGTCCAACCTGTGACCTGCAGGCCCACTTTGGCCCAAGAACCACTTTCTGTTGGAGCCCAACAAGAACAGTTCTCATATCTAGTCTGAAACCAAATCACCACACTGACTTGAAGGCCTGATTTTTATGCTCGTGGCTGCAGATGAATTCCAGGTGGTAGAACGTTGTAGGCAGAAGTTCCAGGTGGTAGAACGTTGTAGGCAGAAGTTCCAGGTGGTAGAACGTTGTAGGCAGAAGTTCCAGGTGGTAGAACGTTGTAGGCAGAAGTTCCAGGTGGTAGAACGTTGTAGGCAGGAGTTCCAGGTGGTAGAACGTTGTAGGCAGAAGTTCCAGGTGGTAGAACATTGTAGGCAGGAGTTCCAGGTGGTAGAACATTGTAGGCAGGAGTTCCAGGTGGTAGAACATTGTAGGCAGGAGTTCCAGGTGGTAGAACATTGTAGGCAGAAGTTCCAGGTGGTAGAACGTTGTAGGCAGAAGTTCCAGGAGGTTCAGGTTCTCTGTGTTGTGACCCTGCAGACGGAGGAGGAACCGTCCATCGCCCTCAGCCGCTGCCCCCCTCCACCATGCACCAGGGCAGCCTGTCCAGCTCCGACAGCTCCTCCGCCTACGGTCTGGCCTCCAACCGCCACGGCTTCTCCACCTACTCAGACTCCTTCATGAGCTCCACTGCGCCCAGCAACCACGTCAACCCCGTCAGCAATGGGCTGTCCCCACAGGTGAGACCCTGACCTGACAAGACCCCAACCAGACCCTGACCCACCAGACCCTGACCTGACAAGACCCCAACCAGGCCCTGACCCACCAGACCCTGACCCAACAGACCCTAACCAACCAGACCCTGACCCACCAGACCCTGACCTGACAAGACCCCAACCAGACCCTGACCCACCAGACCCTGACCTGACAAGACCCCAACCAGACCCTGACCCACCAGACCCTGACCCAACAGACCCTAACCAACCAGACCCTGACCCACCAGACCCCGACCGACCAGACCCTGACCCACCAGACCCCGACCGACCAGACCCTGACCCACCAGACCCCGACCGACCAGACCCCGACCAGACCCTAATGAAACTCTACCCACATCCTGACCAGACCCTGATAATCTTCCCATTAATTTATTTCACATCCTTGAGAATTGTTGAATCCCTCAACTCCTAAGGAATTCTGGTTTGAACTTTCAATTTCATTTGAGGAATAAATCTGTTTCACTCTTCAGGGGAAAAATCTGGGAAAAGTCATGTTTAATGACTGTGATCATTCATTTCAGATCGAGTCCCTCATTTGTTGCTCACTGATGTTTGTGTCGAACCCAAACCGAACAACAAGCAGCAGCCAGGAAGTCACATGTGGACCTGTCCCAGAGCATCCGGTCCATCAAAATACAACAACCCTTCTGATCGTATCAGTATGTCAACATTACATGATTAGCACACGCACCAGGCCAGAAGAACAGTTGCCACGGAGACGAACTTCCCTGCGTTTTGTTGTTGTCTGCAGCTTCAGTTGTTGTGCTGTGATCTCGGGCGGAATGCTGCGATTCCCCCGGGATCTTGTGATCTCGCGATCTCACACACCCTGCTTGGCTGCTGGTATTCCGCAGCACGTTGCTGTAGAAATGCAGTAGGTAGGTTCCCACGCAAGCCTGCAGTGGAGCACCTGGTGTGGCGCCGCGCCGCGCCGCGCAGCGCAGCTGTAACGCAGGCGGTGAATTTGGGGGTCATGGTTCTTACCAATAGCTGCGAAAGGAAATATGTTATTCTGCATATTTAACAGCTGCTTTCGTTGACTCGTCTTTCTCTGCTTTTCTTAACGAGAGGAAATGTGTGAGGATTTGTTAACAAAAAAAGAGCTTTGCTGTTGTTGGGGAGTCGGGATAAAGAGGGGCATTTGTACAGCACGCCATTATTAATCATGGTGCCGTCACCAGAAAGGAAATCTGCATAAATACCACGAACAGGGTTTCCTTTGTACTGTGATTACACACCTCTGTGTGGAGCAGCGACAATAGAAGGAGATAAGCTGAGTGTCAGTGGACCATAAGTGTTTTTTTAATACGTCTTGATGGACTGACACTTGAAAAGTGTGGAATAAGAATAAGGGAAGGTACAACCGAACCAAAGCTGAGATTAAAATGTGTTGAGTGAAAACTGGAGTCACTCAGTCCTTCATTCACAATGTCTCCATGTAAAGCACAACATAATGAGCTCAAAGCTATTTGTACGTTTCTCCAAAAGCTTATTCTATTTCACAAACTAGGTTATTTATAGGTCAGGATATCAACACACCCACTATGAAAGGTCAGTTACGTTTCCACATGGCTTCGCACCCCAGTAATTCAAATAACATAAAAAATCTGTGAATCTCAATTAAATCACAACAATCATGCACTAAGCTTATAGAATATTAATACACTTGCAAAATAGCAAAAGTCAAAGCAAAAACCTATGAAAAATGACTGAAAACAAAATGTAAGTGGTTTTGGTTGTGAAACGCTGCTGTGCTACAAAGTGCTTAACGTTTCTCTCCCATGGCCACAATCCTGGACAAGTCTTACTACGGAGCAGGTTTTCCTCCGTCATTCAACCCAGGCTTTTCCCATCGGGATCAGGAAACGCTCATGTCAAAGGGGTGGAGTTTCCCACATCTGACCAATCACAAACCTGCAAAGCAGCTTACGCAATGGGGAACTGATGAACAACTATGAAGGAGCGAACAGCCCACAGTCCACTGTTGCTTTCAAACATAGGTGTGTGTGTGTGTGTGTGTGTGTGTGTGTGTGTGTGTGTGTGTGTGTGTGTGTGTGTGTGTGTGTGTGTAGGTTAATGCATTTATTTTTTCATTTTTTCATCCATCCATCCATGCATCCATCCATCCATCCATCCACCATTCATTATCCATCCATCCATGCATCCATCCACCATGCATCCTTCCATGCATCTATCCACCATCCATCCATCCATCCACCATCCATCCATCCATCCATCTACCATCCATCCATCCATCCATCCATCCATGCATCCATCCACCATCCATTGTCCATCCATCCATCCATGGATGCATTCATTATCCATCCATCCATGCATCCATCCACCATGCACCCTTCCATGCATCTATCCACCATCCATCCATCCATCCACCATCCATCCATCCATCCATCTACCATCCATCCATCCATCCATCCATCCATCCATCCATCCATCCATCCATCCATCCATCCATCCATCCACCATTCATTATCCATCCATCCATCCATGCATCCATCCACCATGCATCCATCCACCATCCATGCATCCATCCATCCATCCATCCATCCATGACAGTATATAGAGCAGAGGAGTCCAGACTTCTCGGTCACCTCCATCTTCCTCCAGCTCTTCTGGGGTTAGAACCTGGAGACCCGTCCTCTCTGGCGTCCTGGACCGAGGCCTGCTCCCAGTGGGACGTATTCAGTAAACCTCTAAAGGGAGGCCACCAGGGGGCGTCCTAATCAGACTCGTCTCAGTGTGGAGGAGCAGCAGCTTGACTTTGATTCTCTTGTGAATGGCTGAGCTCCTCACTCTGTCACCAAGAGTGACGCCTCCACCCAGAGGAAACAATTCATTTTAGCAGCTTGCATGGATCTCATTCTTTTGGTCATGACCACAGGTGAGGGTGGGTCTATAGACCGACCGGTAAACAGAGAGCTTTGTTTTACAGCTCAACTCTTCTTTACCACAACAGTCCCGTACAGTGACCGTTACTGCAGCGTCTGTTCCCATCTTCATCCCTGGTGAAAAACACCCCAAGATGCTTAAAGTCCTCCACATGGGGAAGCTCCACGTCCTCTATCTGGAGAGGGCGAGCAGTCCTTTTACATGAGAGGACCATGAACTCAGATTTGGAGGTGCTCATCTGCATCTCAACTGCTTCACACTGGACAGTGGACCGTTCCACCAGATGGACCACATCATCTGCATCATCGAAACAACACTCTCTCATAAGATTAATGCATATGTTTTAAATAGCACTTTCCTGGACACTCAAAGATGCTTTACATTGCATTATTAATTCCCTCCATACTGGATGGAGGTAAACTACATCTCTAGCCACTACTGCTCTGGAGTAGACTGACGGAGGAGACGCTACTAATCTGCACCACCAACCACTCACCCATTCACTACCTTCACCCTCTGACCACCACCAACCACTCACTCTCTCACTACATTCACCCTCTGACCACCACCAACCACTCTCTCTCACTACATTCACCCTCTGACCACCACCAACCACTCTCTCTCTCTCTACATTCACCCTCTGACCACCACCAACCACTCACTCTCTCACTACATTCACCCTCTGACCACTCACTCTCTCACTACCTTCACCCTCTGACCACCACCAACCGCTCTCTCTCTCACTACATTCACCCTCTGACCACCACCAACCACTCTCTCTCTCACTACATTCACCCTCTGACCACCACCAACCACTCTCTTTCTCACTACATTCACCCTCTGACCACCACCAACCGCTCTCTCTCTCACTACATTCACCCTCTGACCACCACCAACCACTCTCTCTCTCAAAACATTCACCCTCTGACCACCACCAACCACTCACTCTCTCACTACATTCACCCTCTGACCACCACCAACCACTCTCTCTCTCTCACTACATTCACCCTCTGACCACCACCAACCACTCTCTCTCTCACTACATTCACCCTCTGACCACCACCAACCACTCTCTCTCTCACTACATTCACCCTCTGACCACCACCAACCACTCACTCTCTCACTACATTCACCCTCTGACCACCACCAACCACTCTCTCTCTCTCTCACTACATTCACCCTCTGACCACCACCAACCACTCTCTCTCTCACTACATTCACCCTCTGACCACCACCAACCACTCTCTCTCTCTCACTACATTCACCCTCTGACCACCACCAACCACTCACTCTCTCACTACATTCACCCTCTGACCACCACCAACCACTCACTCTCTCACTACCTTCACCCTCTGACCACCACCAACCACTCTCTCTCTCTCATTACATTCACCCTCTGACCACCACCAACCACTCACTCTCTCACTACATTCACCCTCTGACCACCACCAACCACTCACTCTCTCACTACATTCACCCTCTGACCACCACCAACCACTCACTCTCTCACTACATTCACCCTCTGACCACCACCAACCACTCACTCTCTCATTATATTCACCCTCTGACCACCACCAACCACTCTCTCTCTCTCACTACATTCACCCTCTGACCACCACCAACCACTCACTCTCTCATTACATTCACCCTCTGACCACCACCAACCACTCTCTCTCTCACTACATTCACCCTCTGACCACCACCAACCACTCACTCTCTCACTACATTCACCCTCTGACCACCACCAACCACTCACTCTCTCATTACATTCACCCTCTGACCACCAACAACCACTCACCCATTCACTACCTTCACCCTCTGACCACCACCAACCACTCTCTCTCTCACTACATTCACCCTCTGACCACCAACAACCACTCACCCATTCACTACATTCACCCTCTGACCACCACCAACCACTCACTCTCTCACTACATTCACCCTCTGACCACCACCAACCACTCTCTCTCTCACTACATTCACCCTCTGACCACCACCAACCACTCACTCTCTCACTACATTCAACCTCTGACCACCACCAACCACTCTCTCTCTCTCACTACATTCACCCTCTGACCACCAACAACCACTCACCCATTCACTACCTTCACCCTCTGACAACCACCAACCACTCTCTCTCTCACTACATTCACCCTCTGACCACCAACAACCACTCACCCATTCACTACATTCACCCTCTGACCACCACCAACCACTCACTCTCTCACTACATTCACCCTCTGACCACCACCAACCACTCTCTCTCTCACTACATTCACCCTCTGACCACCACCAACCACTCACTCTCTCACTACATTCACCCTCTGACCACCACCAACCACTCTCTCTCTCTCACTACATTCACCCTCTGACCACCACCAACCACTCTCTCTCTCACTACATTCACCCTCCGACCACCACCAACCACTCACTCTCTCACTACATTCACCCTCTGACCACCACCAACCACTCTCTCTCACTACATTCACCCTCTGACCACCACCAACCACTCTCTCTCACTATATTCACCCTCTGACCACCACCAACCACTCTCTCTCACTACATTCACCCTCTGACCACCACCAACCACTCACTCTCTCACTACATTCACCCTCTGACCACCACCAACCACTCTCTCTCACTACATTCACCCTCTGACCACCACCAACCACTCTCTATCTCACTACAATCACCCTCTGACCACCACCAACCACTCTCTCTCTCACTACATTCACCCTCTGACCACCACCAACCACTCACTCTCTCACTACATTCACCCTCTGACCACCACCAACCACTCACTCTCTCACTACATTCACCCTCTGACCACCACCAACCACTCACTCTCTCACTACATTCACCCTCTGACCAGCACCAACCACTCACTCTCTCACTACATTCACCCTCTGACCACCACCAACCACTCTCTATCTCACTACAATCACCCTCTGACCACCACCAACCACTCACTCTCTCACTACATTCACCCTCTGACCACCACCAACCACTCTCTCTCTCACTACATTCACCCTCTGACCACCACCAACCACTCTCTCTCTCTCACTACATTCACCCTCTGACCACCACCAACCACTCTCTCTCTCACTACATTCACCCTCTGACCACCACCAACCACTCTCTCTCTCACTACATTCACCCTCTGACCACCACCAACCACTCACTCTCTCACTACCTTCACCCTCTGACCACCACCAACCACTCTCTCTCTCTCTCACTACATTCACCCTCTGACCACCACCAACCACTCACTCTCTCACTACATTCACCTTCTGACCACCACCAACCACTCTCTCTCTCACTACATTCACCCTCTGACCACCAACAACCACTCACCCATTCACTACATTCACCCTCTGACCACCACCAACCACTCACTCTCTCACTACATTCACCTTATGACCACCACCAACCACTCTCTCTCTCACTACATTCACCCTCTGACCACCACCAACCACTCACTCTCTCACTACATTCACCCTCTGACCACCACCAACCACTCTCTCTCTCTCACTGCTTTCACCCTCTGACCACCACCAACCACTCACTCTCTCATTACATTCACCCTCTGACCACCACCAACCACTTTCTCTCTCTCACTACATTCACCCTCTGACCACCACCAACCACTCACTCTCTCACTACATTCACCCTCTGACCACCACCAACCACTCTCTCTCTCACTACATTCACCCTCCGACCACCACCAACCACTCACTCTCTTACTACATTCACCCTCTGACCACCACCAACCAGTCTCTCTCACTACATTCACCCTCTGACCACCACCAACCACTCTCTCTCACTACATTCACCCTCTGACCACCACCAACCACTCTCTATCTCACTACAATCACCCTCTGACCACCACCAACCACTCACTCTCTCACTACATTCACCCTCTGACCACCACCAACCACTCACTCTCTCACTACATTCACCCTCTGACCACCACCAACCACTCTCTCTCTCTCACTACATTCACCCTCTGACCACCACCAACCACTCTCTCTCTCACTACATTCACCCTCTGACCACCACCAACCACTCTCTCTCTCACTACATTCACCCTCTGACCACCACCAACCACTCACTCTCTCACTACCTTCACCCTCTGACCACCACCAACCACTCTCTCTCTCACTACATTCACCCTCTGACCGCCACCAACCACTCACTCTCTCACTACATTCACCTTCTGACCACCACCAACCACTCTCTCTCTCACTACATTCACCCTCTTACCGCCACCAACCACTCACTCTCTCACTACATTCACCCTCTGACCACTACCAACCACTCTCTCTCTCACTCTCTCACCCTCTGACCACCACCAACCACTTACCCTCTCACTACAGCCACCCTCTGAAATCGAACCTGCAACCTTCCGATTGGGAAGGTGATGATTCCCTCCTGTACCTGGCGGTGCCTCGACACCTTGCCCATGAAGATCATGAACAGAAGGGGTGGTGGATTCCAACGCTCACCCTGAACAAGTCCATTGTGTTGCTCAGAATATGGACTCAGCTCTTGCACCTTGAGCGCAAAGACCGGATAGCTTGCAGCAGCAATTCCCGTACTCCGTACTCCCTAAGCTCCTCCCAGAAGACCTTGGAGGAAACAGTCGTAGGCCTTCTCCAAGTCCACAAAACACATGTAGACTGGATTGACAACCTCCCATGCTCCCTGGATAATCGGTGAGAGGGTGAAGAGCTGGTCTGTTGTTTCACGGCCAGGACGGTATCCACATTGTTCCTTCTGTATCTGAGCTTCCACTCTCAGTCAGAGTCTCCTTTCCAGAACCCCTCTCAGACTGTCCCAGGACTGCTGAGAACTTTGATGCCCCCATAATTTGCACACTCTCTCTGGTCCCACTTTTTGAAGATGGGGATCACCACCCCGGTCTGCCTGTCGGATGGTGCTGTACCTGAGGTCCATGCGATACTGTAGAGACGTGTCAACCAGAACTGCCCCACAATATCCAGGGCTTCAGCAGCTCCGGGCGTATCTCCTCCACTCCTGGGGCCTGGCCACCAAGGAGTATTTTACCACCCTGGTGACCTCCTCCAGGAAAATGGATGAGGTCATACCAGAGCCTCAGGTTCTGCCTCCTGTAAGGGGGGCATGTCCCCCTAGTTCAGGAGCTCCTCAAGGTGTTCCTTCCACCTAGGGGGATATCCTCACTGCAGGTCAAAGGATGTCCACTCCTGCTGCACACAGCTTGAGATAGAGCCCTCCAACCCCTCCTGAGCCACTGGATGATGCCCCAGAACCTCTTTGAGGCCAACCAAAAAGTCTCTCTCCGTGGCCTCACTGAAGTCCTCCCATGCTGCAGAGTTTGCTTCAGCAACAGCTACAGCTGCAGCTCTTTTATCCTGCTGATACATATCTGTCTGCTGAGTCCTGAGCCCCCTGAGCCAACCAGGCTCTAAAGGCCTCCTTCTTCAGCTTGACAGCTTCCTGGACCATTGGTGTCCACCACCGTGTTCTTGGGTTGCCACCTTGATGGGCACCAATGAGCTTCCAGCCACAGCTGCACATAGCTGCTTCGACAAAGGATGTCTTAAACAGGGTCCACTCAGACTCCACGTCCCCAACCTCCTCTGGTACATAAGAGACATGGAGGTGGGAATTGAAATAATTTTGGACGGAGTCCTCGGCCAGCCTTTCCCAGCACAACCTCACTGTGTGTTTGGGCCTGCCGGGTCTGGCCCACAGTCTTCCCCTCCATTTGATCCAACTCACCACCAGATGGTGATCAGTCAAAGCTCTGCACCTCTGTTCATCTGAGTGTCCAGAACATACGGTCTCAGGTCAGGTGAAATGACAACAAGGTAAATCATCACACTGAGACCCGAGGAGCTCTGGTACCAACTACACTCATGAGCTTCCTTGTGTTGGAACATGGTGTTTCGTATGAACAATCCATGTCGAGGACGGAAGTCCAATAACAACTCATCACTCAGATTCAGATCGGACACGCTGTTCCTTCCAATCAGCCTCTTCAGGTTACCCACTCGTTACCAAGGTGAGTTGAAGTTACCCAGTAGAACTATGGAGTCTTTTGGCGGTGCTCTTTCCGTGACTTCAGCCTCTCACTCCAAGAAGGTTAAGTACTCTGAGCTACTGTTTGGTGCATCAGCATAAACAACAGTCAGACGTTTCCTCCCCACCACCTTCAGCCACAGAGACGGGACCTTCTCTTCCACAGGTACAAACTCCAACTGTGTGGCTGCCAGCCGGGGCCTTGTGAGTCTTCCCACACCCACCTGCACCTCTCACTCTCTGCAACGCCCGAGTAGGAAAGAGACCATCTCTTATCGAGGAGTATGGTTCCAGAGCCAAACCTGTGCGTGGAGGCAAGCCCAACTCTATCTAGTCGGTACCTCCCAACCCCTCACACCAGCTCCACCTCCTTCCCCCCAAGTGAGGTGACGTTTCATGTCCCAAGAGCCCGTTTCTGTTGCAGGGGCCTACGTGACCCTCATCCTGATAAGGCACACGATCCTTTGTGTTCTGCTTGCATAGGTGAGGTGGAAGTGTTTGTTTAGGTCTTCACTCCAAACCTGTCCACCTGGGGTGACCCGAGCAGCAGCATGAGCTCCAGACAGCAGAGCTCCGATGGTCACTTGACCACACAAGTGCTTCTGCCACGACAAGGTCACAGTCCAGAAGGCTTTTTATGTATTTGTTTGTTTGTTTGTTTGTCTGTTTGTCTGTTTGTTTGTTTGTTTGTTTCTTTCTTTCTTTCTTTCTTTCTTTCTTTCTTTCTTTCTTTCTTTCTTTCTTTCTTTATTTGTTTGTTTGTTTGTTTGTTTGTTTGTTTATTTATTTATTTATTTATTTATTTATTTATTTATTTATTTATTTATTTATTTATTTATTTATTTATTTATTTATTATACTGACATCATCAGTGTGAGGTTCACTTTCGGGGTAAGGCTGAGCGAGGTCCCCTGGTCGGCTCTCTTTAGCTTTCTTCACGTTTTTGTTAACAAAACATGGGGCAAAGTGTCGTGGTCGTGGTCTGCATGAACTCTGGATGACTCTGGTGCTACCCGAGGGTCAGATGCCCCATCCAACATGGCGGCAACTCTGGAGTGCTCTCCTGCATGGATTGGGGTATCTATTTTTCACAATGTCTATGGATGTCACTGTTTGAGATATTTTGCTGTTTCGTTTTTATATTTTTGATGAAGTTTCAGTTATGTTCGCTATTTTTAAGGATATCAGTAAATTTGGATGTTGTTAGTGGTTTTCCGTTTAGTTTTTAGTCCCTTTTAGCCAGGAGATAAGGAACAAATAAGAAAAACTATAATTTTCAAATGATTTAGTGAAAGCTGCAGGGAGCTCCGACAGAGGAGCAGCAGAGCCAGTCATGACTGCAGACATCAGGTAAAGGTACTCTGGACAGTCTGGAGACATTATACAAGGTCGAGTAATGTTTACTATATGTGCAAACAAAAGTGACAAGTTCACAGTATTCTGAGTGACTTGAACCAGTGATGTGGTCATTATTCATTGGCCTTGGTATCTTATCTTCTTCTGTTTCAAATACTAAATTTAAGATTGTAGATCATTTTATTGACGCCTGATTTTTATCCATCAGGACTGAGCAGCAGTCATCAGTGGACGGTGGAAGAAATCCATCCCATTCAAACGAAAACAACTGCAGCACATCATTGATTGAAACAGGATTCGTTTCTGACACAAAATCTTTCTGCTGCTGCTGTTTATTGTCCTCTTGGTCTATTCTGAGTCCCAGCTGAAGCTTTTCTATTATGGGTTCACTGACGTTGAACCTTTCATCATGTTCCCAGGCATTTACATGAGATAACAATGTAGGGCGAATTTCCTAAGATCCCACTTCTAAATTGCAGGAGGACCATATGTGGTACGTCTGACAGCCAATAATTCAATTTGAAAGAGCTGTATTGCATTTGGAATGTAATTCAAGGAGCCGTTGGTGCGCCGCCTCCTCGGAGATTGAATGGGAAAGAATTAGAGGTTGACTTTCATGTTGAGATGGAGTGTGCAGCCAATTCCCAGTCTTATTGACAGGAAGACAAAATGACAGCATGAAATGGCACGGCATGTGTAAATAGAAGCCCCCTCCATAGCCAGACCAGCACACTGGATGCACACCCCCTTCAAAACTCCACAGAAATAAGGGCTTTTTTTAGCAGCACTTTTTTCTCTTTAAATTCTCATAACTCTATTTTCTCCCGAGCCTCGGAGTGGTGAGGCTTCTTTCTTCCGACAGACAGCGATGCCGGACCACTAATCCGTTTCTGTCAGGTCAGACAACTTAGTGACCCGCCAGTGAAGATGAAACTCTTACTTCCCACAGTGACCCCAACACATCAACACATCAACACATCGTAGCAGGAGCGAGAAGCACATTTCTCCTCACACGCTCTCATTTTCTCTGTGGTTTGTTGTGAGAGGAAGATTTAGCCTGCTTTGGAATGGTGCAGCTCTCTGGCTCGCTATTTGATGTCGGGGTGAGAGATAGAGAGAGAGCGCGGTGCAGTAAGGATAGAATAGAGTGGGTTTCAGTGTTGGGGGATCAGAGCTGCTTTGGTTCTCCAGCTCTGTCTCTTTGATCCATATCCCCAGGCCTGCCTGCCTGCTTCGCTAACTCAGGCCTCTGCTCGTGATTCCTGACAACTGTCGGCCTGAGATAAGGAGGTGGGAGTGGGGGGTGCGGGGGGCCTCCTCTGCACCCCCCCCCCCCTCCACCCTCCATGCCCCTCCACCCCAGCACACTACCACACAGGCTTCTGTTTAACAATAAATGATTTGAAAATATCAATGTGTTGAGTTTTATTCCAGAGAAATGAGAGCCAAGTGCAGAGTGTGGCTAGCAGCGCGCCGTGCAGACACGGCTGTGTGCACCTGCATGCCAATGACAACCGGCCCTAATATTAGTCTCAGCCGCTATTAAAATTTGCACTACTAAGCCCTTTGACTGGGCACGCTGTCAACTGGCATGCTCCCATGTCAACAAATCAAAAAGGATGAGCACGTTTATTTACATCATTCCCATAATGAGGGATGGAGTTCAGGGGGAAGGGGGCCTGTCTTAATGTTAATGAGAAATCGCCTGAAAAACAGATGCTGTTTCAGTTTGGCAAGAAGCAAAGCAAGGAGCTTTATAGCAAATAAATAAATAAAAGACAAGACCTACTCAAGAAAGCTGCCAGAAAAGCGGAGGAATTTAAATCATTCCCAGTGATGGAATGTTTGTAGGATATATTTTTCTTTATTTCTCACTCAGAGCGTTGGCTTCTCCTCCTCCTCCCTCCGTGGAAACTAAGCGGAGCCCAGGGTGTTGTCTGACTGACTGAGTGGGTAGAAAAGTATTAAGCCCCTCTCGTTGCTGTGGTTTGGATCAATGTAGGCGTTGCCTGGCTGCACAAACACAACCGACTCTCCTGTGCTCACTTTCTGCTGGTTTAGACTGTGAATGTAGAGAAGATTCTGACTGGCTTTGCCTGTTTTCACCACCGTGTGGTTCTGATCCTGTCAGAAGAACTGCTCTTCGTCCACGTGGTCCTGCTGGACGGAGCTGGTCCACGTGGTCCTGCTGGACGGAGCTGGTCCACTGTGGTCCTGCTGGACGGAGCTGGTCCACTGTGGTCCTGCTGGACGGAGCTGGTCCACTGTGGTCCTGGGGGAACGGACGTCCTGAGGTAGACTGTGGACTTTCAACCTGTTCCATTGTGAATCAGAAGAAGAGAATCTCCTCCACACCATCACAGCAGCCGGACCACTGACACCAGGCAGGAGGGATCCACGTTCTAGATGAGGAGTCTCCAGTGCTGAAGGAGACCCCTCAGACCTTCTGTGGTCCACTTCTGATGGAGAGTCCTCAGACCTTCTGTGGTCCACTTCTGATGGAGAGTCCTCAGACCTTCTGTGGTCCACTTCTGATGGAGAGTCCTCAGACCTTCTGTGGTCCAGTGCTGAAGGAGACCCCTCAGACCTTCTGTGGTCCACTTCTGATGGAGAGTCCTCAGACCTTCTGTGGTCCACTTCTGATGGAGAGTCCTCAGACCTTCTGTGGTCCAGTGCTGAAGGAGACCCCTCAGACCTTCTGTGGTCCACTTTTGATGGAGAGTCCTCAGACCTTCTGTGGTCCAGTGCTGAAGGAGACCCCTCAGACCTTCTGTGGTCCACTTCTGATGGAGAGTCCTCAGACCTTCTGTCGTCCATTTCTGATGGAGAGTCCTCAGACCTTCTGTGGTCCAGTTCTGATGGAGAGTCCTCAGACCTTCTGTGGTCCAGTTCTGATGGAGACCTCTCAGACCTTCTGTGGTCCACTTCTGATGGAGACCTCTAAGACCTTCTGTGGTCCACTTCTGATGGAGACCCCTCAGACCTTCTGTGGTCCACTTCTGATGGAGACCTCTAAGACCTTCTGTCGTCCAGTTCTCATGGAGAGTCCTCAGACCTTCTCTGGTCCAGTGCTGAAGGAGACCCCTCAGACCTTCTGTGGTCCACTTCTGATGGAGACCTCTAAGACCTTCTGTGATCCAGTTCTCATGGAGAGTCCTCAGACCTTCTGTGGTCCAGTTCTGAAGGAGAGTCCTCAGACCTTCTGTGGTCCACTTCTGATGGAGACCTCTAAGACCTTATGTGGTCCAGTTCTCATGGAGAGTCCTCAGACCTTCTGTGGTCCAGTTCTGATGGAGACCTCTCAGACCTTCTGTGGTCCAGTTCTGAAGGAGAGTCCTCAGACCTTCTGTGGTCCAGTTCTGATGGAGACCACTAAGACCTTCAGTGGTCCAGTTCTGAAGGAGATGTGGTTTTGGTCAGCTGTTTGAAAAGCTTGCAGGTGTTCTTCTGCTCACTGCAGGTGGTACCCAGAGGTTCTTTGAGTTCTTGAAGTCTTTCTGTCACTCGAGCCAGTCTGACCTCTGACCCCTGACCTCTCTTTGTTCAGGGGAACTGCTGCTCACTGGAGACGTTCTCTGTTTCTCTCCATTCTCTGAGAACCCTGGAGATGTTTGAAGTGAAAATCCAGCAGATCAGCAAACCAACAACCATGGAAACACAGAGTCACTTAATAATCCTTCTAGTTTCCAGCAGTTCATCTTCGTTGTATCTTCATGCAGAGATACACTGAGTTGCTGGCATGTGATTGGCTGATGAGCTATTTGTGTAAACAACAAACAGCGGTGTTGCAGAATTCACTCAACCTTCAGGCTCGCTGCAGTTTAAATGTGAAGGGTTAAAATTTTAAACCAGTTTCACTGACTGTCCCCCAAACAAAGCCATCAGAGGGACGTCCTCGGACCTCTGGAGGACGTCCCCCAAACAAAGCCATCAGAGGGACGTCCTCGGACGTCTGGAGGACTTTGTATTGGGCTGCAGCTTTCTTACATGCAGAGAGTTTGAAAGATGCCAAACAAATCCAGCATGAGACAGAAGAGAAGAGAAGCTTCTGACCCGTCTTCCTCATGTCCTGATTGTGTAGTGACGCCGTCACATGTACAGATCCTGCTGCGGGATTTAATTCCTTCAAAGGAAAGATTCCTACATGTTTCTCCTTCATGATTCCAGCAACCTGCAGTTTAGTGCTTCAGTAGCTTTCTGCTGCCTTCAGACAGGAATGTACCAGCAGTCCTTTAGTCTCCACCTGAATGTACCAGCAGTCCTTTAGTCTCCACCTGAATGTACCAGCAGTCCTCTAGTCTCCACCTTAATGTACCAGCAGTCCTTTAGTCTCCACCTGAATGTACCAGCAGTCCTCTAGTCTCCACCTGAATGTACCAGCAGTCCTTTAGTCTCCACCTGAATGTACCAGCAGTCCTCTAGTCTCCACCTTAATGTACCAGCAGTCCTTTAGTCTCCACCTGAATGTACCAGCAGCCCTTTAGTCTCCACCTGAATGTACCAGCAGTCCTTTAGTCTCCACCTGAATGTACCAGCAGTCCTCTAGTCTCCACCTTAATGTACCAGCAGCCCTTTAGTCTCCACCTTAATGTACCAGCAGCCCTTTAGTCTCCACCTTAATGTACCAGCAGCCCTTTAGTCTCCACCTTAATGTACCAGCAGCCCTTTAGTCTCCACCTGAATGTACCAGCAGTCCTTTAGTCTCCACCTGAATGTACCAGCAGCCCTTTAGTCTCCACCTGAATGTACCAGCAGCCCTTTAGTCTCCACCTGAATGTACCAGCAGTCCTTTAGTCTCCACCTGAATGTACCAGCAGTCCTTTAGTCTCCACCTTAATGTACCAGCAGCCCTTTAGTCTCCACCTTAATGTACCAGCAGTCCTTTAGTCTCCACCTGAATGTACCAGCAGTCCTTTAGTCTCCACCTGAATGTACCAGCAGTCCTTTAGTCTCCACCTGAATGTACCAGCAGTCCTTTAGTCTCCACCTTAATGTACCAGCAGTCATTTAGTCTCCACCTGAATGTACCAGCAGTCCTTTAGTCTCCACCTGAATGTACCAGCAGCCCTTTAGTCTCCACCTGAATGTACCAGCAGTCCTTTAGTCTCCACCTGAATGTACCAGCAGTCCTTTAGTCTCCACCTGAATGTACCAGCAGTCCTTTAGTCTCCACCTTAATGTACCAGCAGTCCTTTAGTCTCCACCTGAATGTACCAGCAGTCCTTTAGTCTCCACCTTAATGTACCAGCAGCCCTTTAGTCTCCACCT
>NC_137654.1:2715793-2720793 GCF_963422515.1 Blennius ocellaris
GTAGTTTGTTTGTTGTTGGCAGCTGACGTGTTCTTGGACCACTTCACATGTTCAGCATGTCACCTTGCAGTCTCTGATGAATAAAGATGAGCTCTGCAGCTTTGTAGCGTCTGTGTGGCGTGTTTGGACCGGAATCTGATGATGTGGTTCTGGATCAGCAGCGGTTCTGGTAACATCACAGCTCTCGATCTCACACGTCTACAGATTTAGTGTTTCATCAGATAACCTATTGGCCATTTGACTCAGTCAGGATCTGAAAGCCTTTGCTTGTTATGGAATATGTAAACATGTTCTCACATCATTAAATTTGATTTGTGCTTTTATTGCTCATGGGGGGAGAAGTAATTTTGAGGATTATGGCTCTGGCAGAAAGGCACATCCACTTATAGGGAAATAGCATTAGATGGTTACATAATTACCTCTTATTGCATCAGATATTCTGCATTCACTGTGATGTACTTAAAATGCTTTGCAATTATAGTCTGACTTTATTTCCAAGGAAGACAGTGATAGAACATGTCAGGCACAAGCAACATCTCATCATCATCATCCTTAATCCCAGCAGCTCCATCCACCCACAGAAAACACCCTCACACACACAGCCACACAATAAACATTCACACTTTGTGACACTCTTCACTGCGTTAATCCACAAATGCCCTACTCGTATCTTTTGATCCACATCAGAGCTCCGTTACTGGCAGCTCAGTACATGTGCCTCTACAGCTCCTCTACACGACTCTGTAGCGACTGTAGGGACTCTGTAGCGACTCTGTAGTGACTGTAGGGACTGTAGGGACTCCATATGGACTGTAGAGACTCTGTAGTGACTGTAGGGACTCTGCAGTGACTGTAGGGGCTGTGTAGTGACTCTGTAGAGACTCCGCAGTGACTGTAGAGACTCTGTAGTGACTGTAGGGACACTGGAGTGACTCTGCCAAGACTGTAGTGACTCTGTAGAGACTCTGTAGTGGCTGTAGTGGTTCTGTAGTGACTCTGAAGTGACTCTGTAGATATTATGTAGTGACTCTAGTGACTCTGTAGAGACTCTAGTGAGTCTGTTGTGACTGTAGTGACTCTAGTGACATTGTGGAGACTAGTAATTGTAGGGACACTGTAGAGACTCTGCAGTGACTGTAGTGACACTGTAGTCACTGTAATAACTATGCAGTGACTCTGTAGTGACTCTGTAGTGACCCTGTAGAGACTCTAGTAACTCCATAGTGACTCTGTAGTGACTCTGTAGTGACCCTGTAGAGACTCCAGTAACTCCATAGTGACTCTGTAGTGACTCTGTAGTGACCCTGTATAGACTGGAGTGACTCTGGAGTGACTCTAGTGACTGTAGTAACTCTGTAGAGATTATGTCGAGACGCTAGTGACTCTGTAGTGACTCTAGTGACTGTAGTCACTCTGTAGTGACTGTAGTGACTCTTTACAGACTCTAGTGACTAGTAACTCTAGTGACTCTGTAGAGACTCTGGTAATTCTAGTGACTCTGTCAAGACTCTAGTCATTTTAGTGACTCTGTAGTGACTCTAGGAAAGACTCTAGTAATTCTAGTGACTCTGTAGAGACTCTAGTAATTCGAGTGACTCTGTGGTGTCTGTAGTGACCCTCTAGAGACTCTATAGAGACTCTAATGCCTCTCGTGACTCTGTAGAGACTAGTGACTCCGTGGTGACTCTATGGAGTCATGACATAAGCTACCTAATCTATTTTATATTGTTGCCAAAAAAAGTAATTCCATTTAAGAAACCACATAAGCAAATAGAAAATTAAAATATGAGAAAATAAATTACAATCAAGAACATGGATTGTTATTCAATTGTTTGAAGATGTTCTCCCTTTTCAGTATTTAGTATTGAGTAAAACTTTCCTCAATGCAAAGGGGCAGTGGACCGGCAGCAAGACCCATCTGGGTCACTGGGTTTTCTGGATTCTCTGAGGTCCCTGATCTTTCTGGTTCCTCTGGCCTCGCTGGGTCCTCTGACTCCTCTGGTTTCTCTGGCCTCTCTGGGTCCCCTGACTCCTCTGGTTTCTCTGGCCTCTCTGGGTCCCCTGACTCCTCTGGGTCCTCTGACTCCTCTGGGTCCTCTGACTCCTCTGGTTTCTCTGGCCTCTCTGGGTCCCCTGACTCCTCTGGGTCCTCTGACTCCTCTGGTTTCTCTGGCCTCTCTGGGTCCCCTGACTCCTCTGGTTTCTCTGGCCTCTCTAGGTCATCTGACTCCTCTGGGTCCTCTGACTCCTCTGGGTCCCCTGACTCCTCTGGTTTCTCTGGCCTCTCTGGGTCCCCTGACTCCTCTGGGTCCTCTGACTCCTCTGGGTCCTCTGACTCCTCTGGTTTCTCTGGCCTCTCTAGGTCCTCTGACTCCTCTGGGTCCTCTGGCTCCCCTGGCTCCTCCTAGTTTCCCTCAGTGCTCTGGATTCTTTGGCTCCTTTGGGTCCAGAGCCCTGATGTCCTCGCTCTCAGCTCCCATGTGGAAGTTCTGTCTGTCATGTGACCTGGCGACGTGACAGGTGACATGTCACGACATCAGCGGAGCCAGCCGGCGTTTGGCTGCCCCGTCACCACTGACACCGCATGTTGTCCTGCGGGACGGTGCTGACCGGCGTTGTGCTGCCGGAGTGCGCCCTGGTGCAGGGCCACGTCACCGGGGCCGGCGCCATTCGCTCTCTGAGAACCAACACGGAAGTTGCAGCTGCAAACAACAAAGGTACACTAAACAACTCGTGCAAAGTGTAGGATGTAAACAGCAACAACAACAACAGAGGATTCATAAGATCCAAATCTGCCGCACGGCTGAGATTACTGTTGTAACGTCACATATCTGCGGAGCTCTAAGCCCCGCCTACTTTTTAACCTACTTTCGTTGCAGTGGAAACGCGTAACAGATTTGGCTCCAGGTCACTTTGCCATATTGATCCATTCCATCCCTGCACATTTTGTGCGGTGGACCTGGGGCTTTAGTGAACCTGGACCTCTTTCAGGATGACGAGGGTCCACAGCCCTGAAGCTCTATAAAGAGCCGCTGAAAAAGAAGCTTTAGACACAAACCGGTCACTTTTCTAACATTGGCCATTTGCCTAATACAGCAAATAAAAGAACTGGTACTTTTAATTTGTCCAGTGGGAGACCTAGACTAACACTGAGACCTTGAACTTGGCTGAACATGACAACAGTAAAAGCTACTTCGCTTTTAGGTCACGTTTACAAGACGTATTCAAGCCAAGGCAAATTTATTGATAGAGCATCAGACACAAGCAAAAGCTCACACACACACGCACGTTGTTGCTTTAAGCCCATTGCATGTAGAGTTAGACATCGATTCTCGTTACATGGCGAACCACCATTCAACAGGCTGTCATGGCTGTGCCCTTTGACTTTTGTGACGAATTTTGATTTCCTTTTGATCAGGTCTGTATATACAGGCCAAATTTTAGGTTTGCTGAGCCGTCTCTGCAACATCGCGTGGCGGGGGGGGGGGGGGGGGATGGTGGAACACTGGACCAGCTCTATACCCTCCACCAGGTTCTCCTGATGGTGGAACACTGGACCAGCTCTATACCCTCCACCAGGTTCTCCTGATGGTGGAACACTGGACCAGCTCTAGACCCTCCACCAGGTGCTTGAGGGTTCATGAGCGTTCGCCCAACCAGTCCACATGTGTTTTGTGGATCTGGAGAAGGCGTTCAACCGCGTCCCCCGAGATGTCCTGTGGGGGGTGCTCCGGGAGTACGGAGTCCGGGGTCCCTTGTTGAGGGCTGTTCAGTCTTTGTATTCCCGGAACAGGAGTTTGGTTCACATTGCCGGCAGTAAGTGGGACCTGTTCCCGGTGCACGTTGGCCTCTGGCAGGGGTGTCCTTTATCACCAGTTCTGTTCATGACTTCTATGGACAGAATTTCTAGACACAGCCGGGGGCCGGAGGGGGTCCAGTTTGGGGACCACAGGATCTCATCTCTGCTATTTGTGGATGATGTGGTTCTGTTGGCTCCATCAAGCCTGGATCTCCAGCGTGCACTGATGCGGTTCTCAGCCGAGTCTGAAGCAGCTGGGATGAAGATCAGCACCTCTAAATCCGAGGCCATGGTTCTCGAACGGAAAAAGGTGTCTTGCCCCCTCCAGGTCGGTGGAGTGCCCTTGTCACAGGTGGAGGAGTTCAAGTATCTTGGGGTCTTGTTCACGAGTGGGGGAAAGATGGAGCGTGAGATCGACAGGCGGATCGGTGCAGCGTCTGCAGTAATGTGGACGTTGTATCGGTCCGTCGTGGTGAAGAAGGAGCTGAGCCAAAAGACCAAGCTCTCGATTTACCGGTCGATCTTCGTTCCTACCCTCACCTATGGTCATGAACTATGGGTCATGACCGAAAGAACCAGATCCCGGATACAAGTGACTGAAATGAGCTTCCTCCGTAGGGTGGCTGGGCGTACCCTTAGAGATAGGGTGAGGAGCTCAGTCACCCTTAGGGATAGGGTGAGGAGCTCAGCCACCCTTAGAGATAGGGTGAGGAGCTCAGTCACCCTTAGAGATAGGGTGAGGAGCTCAGTCACCCTTAGAGATAGGGGGAGGAGCTCAGTCACCCTTAGAGATAGGGTGAGGAGCTCAGTCGCCCTTAGAGATAGGGGGAGGAGCTCAGTCACCCTTAGAGATAGGGGGAGGAGCTCAGTCGCCCTTAGAGATAGGGGGAGGAGCTCAGTCACCCTTAGAGATAGGGGGAGGAGCTCAGTCACCCTTAGAGATAGGGTGAGGAGCTCAGTCACCCTTAGAGATAGGGGGAGGAGCTCAGTCACCCTTAGAGATAGGGTGAGGAGCTCAGTCACCCTTAGAGATAGGGGGAGGAGCTCAGTCGCCCTTAGAGATAGGGGGAGGAGCTCAGTCACCCTTAGAGATAGGGGGAGGAGCTCAGTCGCCCTTAGAGATAGGGGGAGGAGCTCAGTCACCCTTAGAGATAGGGGGAGGAGCTCAGTCACCCTTAGAGATAGGGTGAGGAGCTCAGTC